>NW_028327182.1:29139545-29442575 GCF_987537825.1 Furipterus horrens | reverse complement strand
GCTCCAACACATGGCAACTTTATGAATGCATGATGTCTACAATGTCCTGTCCTGCTCGACTCCTGTATTCTCATGCCTATGGCTTCTTTCATGAAATTAATCAACCTCACATTTGGCCTTTCTCTTTTCCTACTGCCTTCTGTTCCTCTTAGCATCACCATCTTTTTTAAACAATCCTGCCTTCTTGTGATGTGTCTGAAGTAGGACAGCTTCAATTTTGACATCTTTGCCTGAGCGATGTTTTGGGATATTTGCTCTAGGACCCAGTTGTTGATATTCTGGTTATCCAGGGTATCTGGAGAGCTCTCTCCTCCAATACCATGTTTCAGATGAATCAATTTCTTTTCCTATTAGCCTCTTTACTATTCAACCTTAAATCAGTACATAGTAATTGGGAATTTGAAGGTGTAGATAACTTTAACCTCCATCTTCAATTTTTATGATCTTTCTTAATTCTTTCATTGCTGCCCTCTGAGTCTCAGCCTCCTCTTGATTTCTTGGTTGCAATCTCCATTTGAATTGATGACCAAACCAAGGTAAGCAAAAAACTTCAAAAATTTCACTATCTTCATTATCTATGTTAAAGTTGTGTGTGTGGTCATGATTTTTATCTTGAAGTCTTGCTTTGCCAATTTCTTATTTCACTTTCATCACGTTATTTCAAATCATTGCTGCTTTCTGACAGTAAGATTATGTCATCTTTATATCTTAAGTTATGGGTATTTCTTCCATCAATTTTCATTCCTCCCACCTCTGATTCTAGCCCAGTTTTTCATAATATTTTTTGCATACATATTAAACAAATAAATAAACTGCACCCTTATCTGACACCTCTACCTATAGAAAACAGTTGTCTCCCTCTATTCTGTCCTGGCAGTGGCTTTCTGTCCACAGCACAGTTTACACAAGGGGATAATCAAATGCAGAGGCACACACATTTCATTCAGAACAGCTTTTCATGATCCACACAGTCAAAGGCTTTTCTGTTGTCTATAAAACATAGAGTGGCCTTCTGAAACTCTTTGGAGAACTCCAGTATCCAAAGAATGTTCACAATCAGATCCTGAAATGCCTCTTCCTTTTCTGAATCCAGCTTGATCATACAGCTTTTCCTATTCTATACAAGGTAGAAGACTTTGTTGCATCACTTTGAGCATCAATTTACTTGCATGGAAAATTAGAGCAATGGTTCTATAGTTACTGAGCCACTTGATATCTCCTTCCTTAGAGATTGAGATGTATATTGAATATTACCACTCTGCAGAGCATTGTTTTTTTCATATTTGTTGACATATTTTGTTAGTATTTTTATAAATTCAGTGTCTGTGACTTGGAATAATTCTATCAGTACCCATCTACACTTAGTGATTTATTTCTTCCCAATACTTTTGGGACAGCTTTCACTTAACTTTCTAGAATTACAGATTCTTCCTCATAGAAATCTTCTTCGAAGGTATCTGTCAACCTTTCATCTCTTCTGTATAGATTTTCACTCTACTATTTCCACTTTCCCTTTTTTTTTCTCCTAGTTTGATAACTTTTGTTGTTGTTGGTCATTCAGCATTTCTAGTCTAGGTTTAATCTTTCCTTTTATTTCTTGAGCCTTCTGGTAGAAATCTCTCATTTTTCTGATTGCTGTTATTTTCTTCTATTTTCTTGAATTGACTATTGTAATATAGGAATAGACAAATATAATGACTAAAAAAAAATAAGCTCGAGGTTAACATTTTTCTGTCTCTTCTGCCTGTTAATTTTATATCCTACAGTTTAACTAAATTCTGTTATTGTTTGCTGTCATTTCTTCATTTATTTTGTGTATTTCTCCCAAGTTCGATTTGTTCATTGTCACTGAACCTTATAGCTTTTTGATCCCAATCATTGTCTCTCCAGTTGCCTTTATCTAGTTGTACTGGCTAAAATTTTCCCTCCCCGTTGTCCATGTCCATGAGTATTTATACACGTTCCTTGACTAGACCCTTCCCTTACTTATCCCCCTCCTCCCTCCCCCCTATTGACTACTATTCTACTCTTTGTCCTATTTAATTCGTTTGTTTGTGTTCTTCTTTAGTTTCCTGTATTAGGTGATATCATATGGTATTTTGCTTTCTTTGCCTGGCTTATTTCACTAAGCATAATTCTCCCTAGTTCCATCCATGTTGCCGCAAATGGCAGGAGTTCCTTCTTTCTTTCATTACTTTGAATATTTCTTGCTGGTCCCTTCTTGCCTGCAGAGTTTCTTTTGAGAAATCAGCTGATAGTCTTATTGGAACCCCTTTGTTTGTAATTCTCTTCTCTCTTGCTGCTTTTAAGATTCTCTCTTATCCTTAATTTTTGACATTTTGAATATAATGTGTCTTGGAGTGGTTTTCCCTAAGTCCAGTTTTTTTTGAACTCTCTGTAAGTCTATTTCTCTCCCCAAGTTAGGGGAGTTCTGCTTCATTATTTTTTCACGTAATTTTTCAATTTCTAGTTCTTTTTCACCTTCTGGCAACCTTATGATTCAGATGTTGGCCCGCTTATAACTGTCCCATAGGTTCTGAGCCTCTCCTCATTTTCTTCACTTTTTGTTTCCTCTTTCTGCACTGGTTGACTGTTTGTTCCTTCCCTATGTTCTGATTTGTTGAGTTGATCCCTGGTTTTCCTTCTCTCACCACTGGTTTCGTATGTGTTTTTTGTTCATTTTGGCAAGACTAGCCTTCATTCCTTCCCCATCTTATTTAAGACCTTCTGTCAGTTCTTTTTAAGGGTTTTATTGATAATTTATTTTTATTTTGAAATGACTTCTGATTTAGAGAGGGGTTGGAAAGGTAATATACTCTTGACTTAATTATTACTAAGGTTAACCTCATATAACCATGTACATTTATCAAAACTAAGAAATCAACTTTTTGAAATATTGTTAAATAAACTAAAGAATTTATTAGAATTTTACCAGTTCTCATAGTAGGCCTTTTAAAATTCTTTTCAGTTTTAGTAAGATATAATTGATATATAACAATATATAACATTAAGGTATACAATGTGATAATTTTATTCACATATATATTTTGCGAAAAGTTCACCACAATAAGGTTAGTTAACACATCCCTTGCCTAACGTAATGCAAATGTTGTTGTTATGGTGAGAAAATTAAAGCACTACTCTGTAGAAACTTTCAAGTATGCGATACAGTATTGTAAACAATAATCACCATGCTGCACTTCAGATCCCTGGAACTTGTTCAATTTATGTTTGAATGTTTGTACCCTTTGACCAACATCTCATTTCTTTCACCCATCAACCCCTAGCAACTACTATTCTAAACTTTGTTTTAATGAGTTTTATTGAGCTCACATATAGGTGAGATCATACAGTGTTTGTGTTTCCTGTGACTTATTTCACTCAGCATAATGCCTTCAAGGTCCACCCATGTTGTCCTAAATGGCAAGATGTCCTCTATTTTTATGGCTGAAAAATATATAATTTCAACTGCATAGCCCTTGATGAGCACATCAGGACTTCCAGAAAATGATTGAAAAGACGGTTTGCGTGTGCAGTGTCACCTTCAGGTTCAGAGGCTAGTGGTCAAGACAGGCAGTGGTGGTGTCCAAAACCAGTGGTGTGCACAGTCTTAGCTGTGGAGGCCAGCTGCAGGAGCCTTCATAGTGTTAAGGCGTGATTGCAGACACACTCACAGTAGTGGGAGTCAGAGCCCACAGCAGGTTCCAGGGACAACTGTGGGTGCACCAGAAGCTGCAGGAGTGCTGGCTGGCGTACACTCCTGTGGCTGCAGGGTTTCCCCGAGGGCACACACAGGGCGGTAGAGATCAGTGATGGCTGTGTGGCCACTGAGGTTCAGGAACACAGCTGAGGGGGGGCAGCTGCAGATAGCCCAATGGTGTAGGCCACTAACAGGAGACAAGATCAGATCCAGGCTCAAAAGCATCTTGAGGGCCCTGGTGTCCATACACATGCCTGTGGTTGCAGTTTTTCCCTATGTGCATTTGCACAGCAGTGGAGGCCAGTGATGGCAGTTGGGCTGGGGGGTTGCAGGTACACACTTAGGAGGACTAGTTACCGGTGAGGCCAGTGGCACAGGCCATGACTGGAGATAAGGCCAAATCTGGACCCATAAGCAGCTGTGGGAGCCCTGGCTATAGGCATACATTTCTGTGGCTGCAAGATCTCAGTACACATATGGCAGTGGTGGCCAGTGACAGGAGTCATGCCAGTAGCATGCAGGTGCAGAGCTGGAGCAGTTAGCCTCAGGGACATACATGGCAGTCGGGGTCAGCTGTGGGGGTTAGCTCTGATGTCAAGCACACAAGCAGTCACAAAGTCTTGGGCTGGCTGCCAGTCTCAGGGGCCCTTTAAGATTAGGATGTCCTGGAAATTTTAACTTTCAAACATGTTCACACACACCCTCCAGCAATTCATCAATTACAGTGTAGCTGTTTTTTCCCTGTTCCTGGTTCTCATGAAATAGAAAATTTCAGTGAGTTGTGATTTTCTATCTCTTTGTCTGTCTTTCTCACTGTGGGGACAGAAGTTTGCCTGACTTCAATTCTCTTATGCACCTAAAAAAAGCTGCATATTTTAAGTTTGCTCATCTCTTTTTCTTGTGTGCCTGGGATTAACAAGTCTCAAGCTTCTTACATGCCAGACCAAAATCCAAAAATGGCACTCCAATTCTGTATAGTTAATTCCCTGTGTTTGAAATAGCTAGAGTGATCTCTTATTTTCCATACAGACTAAATCAAGAGATTAATCATATTATCAAAAATTAAAGTAATACCTTCTTTCTTTTCTGAAAGAAGGGGCTTTAGGAGAAGGGACATTTAATATTTGTGTAGTGTATTTAAGTATTTTATTTCCATTGTGTCCAAGTGTTATGCTTCCAAATTTAAAGAAAGTCACTCAAGAAAGAAATAAGTGCAGAAAGAAAGAGATGGTGTTAATAAAGAAGGGGAAGGGCAAGAAACAATAAAGATAATGGACAAAAAGGGGGAAATGGATAGAAATTATTGATGTTATTTACTAAGAGGTTAATAGTAGCTTCCATTAGATTTCAAACTAAAGTTAGAGGACCATTGTAATACAGCAAAATGTCAAGTAGTAAGAGAGTGATAAACATATATACTGTATGTTTAAACTACATGTTCATTTATTTTTGGAGAGGTTGGGAGAAGAAATACAATATATAAAGGCTAACTGGATTGAAGGAACTTTCAATAGTGATTTTGTTTAGAATAGACCATTATTTTGTTGAAAATGGGACCAAAGGCTGAGGGTCAGCCGAGTGATTGATGGCAAGTGAGAAAGATTAGACATTTGATAATGTATATTCCTGGAGGATATAAAGAAGGTTGGATTTGAAAGCACCAGTATTTTTTAAAAAATGATGCTATTAAACTGTTTCCCCTCCTGGGAAAAGTTTAGGTATCTGTTATAAAAGGACACCTTTTCCTTTGGGCAAAAGAACTAAAACAAAGCTGAGAGATAGGATTGCTAAACTAGGCATCTAAGTTATGGAGGACGGACTTTGCACGATTTTATACATATAACCTTGGAAAAGTCCTTTAATGCTCTCTGTGTTACTTACCTCATCAGTAATATAAATATAATAGGGATTTGGGGAAGCTTAGTGAGATAATGTCTCTAATGTGGATTTAGAAATAAATTAAAGAAATTAGTTTCTGGCGTGTACAGCCACTGGCAAGAGTGATAAAGTGAACATTGGCAGCAGGTGCTTGTCATAGGACCCTTCAGGATAATACATTCATACCTTTAAACTTATGAATAAACCAACATAAAACACTGGTTATGATCTATCAATCAATTCTAAATTTGCTGTTTAAACATGGCTAACAAACTCAAAATCTGTACACGGTAATAATGTCAGATTAATTTATATTTATTAATACTATTCTCAAGTTCCATCCTATAAACTAGGCCAATTACTGTTTTCATATTTATCCTGAAATTGCATCTAACTTGGAAATAAGTAGCTAGAAGGGACTTTTTAGGTATAGTGTTTTAGAGCAGAAAATTTTATCATAAGGAGTGTTCTTCCACAAGATAACTTGAGGTTTAACACTCAAACATGGAATTGCATTTTATTTTAACCAGAGAAGTCCCCCTCCTGTGAGATCAATATACAAGCCTAATCTTTTAATACACATCCATTCTCTTAGCTTCTCATTGTCTCAATGCCTCACCATTACTCATTCTCATGGCAAAGCAAAACGAACATCTCCCTTGTAAGAGATTTTTTTTTTTTGATAGAATGAAGAATCAGAATATAAAGAAGTTAGCAAAAATAGCTTTGATAGATAGTGGAGTAAAATATGGTAAAACCAGACAATATTATAGAAGTGCAGAAGAGACAACACTGTGTTCAGGAACCGATTTCATTTTCTTTCTAGGCTCAAAAGAAGACTAATGCCATGACTGCTGTGACTCATTTGGCTGAGTGTCATCCTGCAAAGCGAAATGTTGCCACTTGATTTCCGGTCGGGCACAGGCCTGGGTTGCAGTTTCAGTCACCAGTTGGTGTGCACAAGAGGCAACCAATCAATGTTTCTCTCTCACATCAATGTTTATTTCCTTCTCTTTCTCCCTCCTTTTCCCTATCTCTAAAACTAAATAAATAAAATCTTTAAAAAATAGGAAGACTAGTAATGCTGGTACATTACATCTATGTGTTACCATAAATAATTGGTCAGGGGAGTGAGGCTCTGGGAGAGCTGTGCAGAGAATGCAGGCAGGCCAGGATCCAGGGCTGCCCCATTGGATTCCAACAGCCCCCCAGACATGTGGGTGCTGTGTCCAGCATCGGGAGGCAGGCTGAAGGCTACTGTATCTCCAGGCTCCCTGACAGTGGGTCCTGCAGCCCTTCCTCCCCACTGACCCTGATACTTGAGTCAGGGACCACCAAGGAGTCTCCCCCACGGGCCACGATGGTACAGGGAGGGTTTTCACACTGAGCGTACCAAAAGTCAGAAAGATGAATGGATAGGGCCTGAGTACACCAAAAGCTAGTAAGACAATTGGTTAGAGAGGAAAAAAAAACAAAAACAAACCTTCCCCTACCCCTCCATCCCCTGCCCTGTAAGAACTGCAGACTTGAGCAGGAAAGGAAGATGTTCTTTCAGAGGCAGTCCACCCTTCTCCCAGGTCACAGCACTGAATAAACCTCTTTGCATTTGCACCTGTCTCACAGTTTGGCTCTCACTGCAGCAGTCAGCCAAACCTGCTTGTTTAATTCTATACACGGGGTGAAGGAGATAACTTCTGACGAAGTAAACTGAGTAACAGTGTTATGACCACTTCCAGGCCAAGTGCATGAAGAATCTCCAGCGAATGATTCTCCTTTTTCTTCTTCTGTGGTAAGCTTCCTGGTCTTTTGTTGAGAATAGTGAGCCCAAAATGAAAGACAAGGTCTATGAGAAATTGAATATAGTATAGTATGTTTTAACTATAGTTTTCTTCCCTTACTAATTTGGAATATGATGATATTGAGAATTGCATTTTTATTATATTCAGCTACAAAGATTTTGTTACATGTTACCATGGCACAATCTAGTTACAAATAAATATTTGTAAGTATCATTTTGCAAAGGTTATAGCTTACTTGGTCTTTTGACTCTGAGCTCCACATTTACATCTAATTTTTCAAGAAAAGTTTTGGTCATTCCTAAAATGAAATCATTTAAATCCACTAACATGGAATTTAATTAAGACATGGTAGATTTTTTGATCAATTACTAAACTTTAGGATCAATTGTATTGTGTAAGAAGAAAAAGATGATAAGCTATAAATAATACCAAATTAGCAATGTGTTACAATATATTTCCCTTAACTGCTTAACCATATCAGTATATTCTATGAAGCTATATTGGGATTTGAATAGCAAATTTTAACCAGAATATTCTGTACAATTATTAAGTTAACACTAAGATAACCATATTGTATTCTGAAATTATCATTTGGAAGATATAAAAAAGTTTATCTTTCTAAAGTAAGTAAGGTCTCTCTTGAGTTTTTTTCTCCCTCAATATAAATATCCCAATAAATGATTTAATAAGGAAGTTGGAACTTGCAAAGCAGGGTAACAAGAGAGAAAAATTCTGGTGTCTTCTCTCTCTCATCATTTCCAGCCAAGCTTCCCTGATATGAATAGAAAAATGACTAGAGAAACTGAAAAATGCTCCAGGGTAGGAAAGATGGCCTTTGTAAGAAGGTTACCACATAAGAATGAGGCAGAAATGCATCCATTTAGGCTGAGTCAACTACTGAGTTTGAATAAGTAATTTCTGTGTACTGTACACCTAGTGTGTTTTTGTTTCTAGTCTGTTTTCCTTCCTTCTTCTTGCAGTTGAGGATATCCTAGATATATGCCACATGAAAGAAACTCCTCAGGAGAGAAGAAGAATTATTATTTTGAAAACAGGACTACCAAACCAATTATGCAAACTATCCAACAGATAGGTATTTGAACACTACAGGTTTGACATCTATAAAGTTATATGATTAAAAAATATCATCCCATACCTCAGACATGTTTTAAATACTTTAGTTTATCTTAACCCTATTATTGAGAACACATATTTTCCCTTGCATTTGTACATGATAAAGTAAAGAGGGAAAATGCTCCTTCCGCCCATGATGTTCATGGCATTAGAAATGAGCCCGATTTCAAAAGCCAAA
Source organism: Furipterus horrens (assembly GCF_987537825.1). Lineage (NCBI taxonomy): Eukaryota > Metazoa > Chordata > Mammalia > Chiroptera > Furipteridae > Furipterus > Furipterus horrens. The sequence continues at coordinate 29,433,886 of NW_028327182.1, read as the reverse complement.
GGTAACCCATGGAGACAAGACTCAGGCCACTCAGGTCTTAGGTCTCACCACCTGATAATTTTGCTATCATGGAAAATTAATGCTTGTTTTGCATTAATAAATTATGATAATTTGTTTAATTTGTGCAGTGATCATTAGCGGAATTAAATTTCTTAGTCAATTTCATACATAGTGTTTTTCCAGAGAATAGAAAAATGTAACTGGCTCTGAGTGTCCTGTGATCAAGACTAAAGATATGCAAGTATGTTTTATGCAAGAAATTGTGCCATGAAAGGAAAACTCAGCCAGTAAAACTTTTGCAAACAGGCAAAGAAAGAAACAAAAATAGTTTCTGTAATAGCTAACAAAAAAGGATTTTGGAAACGTAGAAACACATAGTATGAAAAAGAAAGTAGTCTCAGGGATTTTTTGACAGAAAATTGACCAAATGAAACAAGAGAACTAAGATTGAAAGCTTTAGGAGAATGCAATCTATAAAAATACTGTGTAGAAAACCAGAAAGAAGATTACATACCAAGTTACTATCATGAAAATGAAAATAAGTAATTTTCTGTAAATTTTAATACCTTAGGAGGAAAAAAAGCATCTTTATAAAGACCAGATTCTACTATATGGAAAGTATATTAATAAGTAAAACATTTGCATAGATCAGTAATAATTTGGCAGAGGATTGAGAGAAACAACTTTCTGTGGTTCTCACAATGTCTTCTCTGGCTATATCAGATATATGCAGGTTTCGTTCCAGTCTCCTTAGAATTATAACTTAAAATGGAAGAAAGTAGGTAAAGAGACAGAAAGACTAGTGGATAAACTACAATTCCCGATCTAAATAAAAATTTTAAAAGAAGAAAAATCAAGGGACATATATACTGAGACTTTTACCTGTTTTGCATACCACCAAAAGTCTTCATGCCTGTATCGTCAAAGTTACAGTTCCAAATTGTTATAGCTTTCATGCCTGTACTCCAAATCATCATTTATTAAACTTTGATCAGAAGACACTTCTGGTTTTAGTTAGTTTTCTTAATATCTGAGTTTACTTCATTCACTTGAATAAAATTCTCCCTGAGTCAATTCACAGTGACTTGGAATGTTGGTATATAATTTTAGATTAGGGTACAGCTGTATCTGTACAAACTTTGTGGTCCTTTTGAAAAAAGTTAGATTCTTTCCAAGGCTCAAGATCTGACTTGTGGTTTATTATGGAACTCAAGACTTTACTTTCAGAACAATTGAAACTGAGATGAAGTGAGATCTAAAAGAGTCATATTTAGGTATCAAATACAGTTCCTAGTAGAGTTGAAATTTGATAGGGAGAGTACTATTGTATACACAATAATTTAAATGACTAAAGTTCCCACAGTTTAAGCTGTCTTGTTTTATAATTTGAACAGCTACACAGGAACGTAAAATAGCCCTAATACTATGTGTCTTTGGGTAAAGTTTTGAGCAAACATTTTTGTTAAATCATTATCACTTGATTACTACCTTTGTGACTAAAATAGTTCCCCCAAAAGGAAAGAAAAACATTACCAGTTTCAATTTTTTTGAGATAAGTTTACTTCTATATTAGGAACAAAAAATTGTAAGAACCGTAGAGGTAGAAAAGAATCTTCTCTCTGTCTGAATCTTAACATTTTTGACCTGGTCTTTATAGTGTTATAAGGTTTTTTAACCTTGACATTATGGACACTTCAGGTCAGATAATTACTTGCATGGGGTTGGGGGCTTTTCTGTGTATTTTAGGATGTTTAACAACATCATTGGCCACTATCCTTAGAGGTTAGTAGTACTCCCTCACCCCACTCCCACTCCTGATATTTGTGGCAACCAAGAATGTTTCCAAACATTGTTATATATCCTCTTCAGGACACAGTCACCTCCAGTTGAGAACCACTCTATATAAGTTTAGGTAGGTTTAAGTTAACTCTTAGAGGTCCATAAGAGAGTCTCGGCCACAAGACAGTCTAGGGGTTAAGGATAAATTATTCCTAGAGGTGTCACAATCTGAAGATGAATAATTTTTTTTATCCAATTACTATTTCTGTTATTTTTTTTCGCTATGGTTTTATACTTTTGTTAAAATGTTCCAGATTCTGTTACAGGTAATCCCAGAAAAGGAAGGGGCACAAGTTTAAATTTGAATGGTAGTTTTAGTTTGTGTGGTGATGGCAATGTCAATTATAATGAGATAGTTAAGAAAGTGAATTTCACAAGATAAAGGGCCCAGTAAGTTTTTTTTTCTTAAAAAAAATAATATCTCATCTCAATCTTAGAAAATCAGAGTTTAAAGTTATGTATTTAATTAACATCAAATATATTGTCCATCAGTATTTGATAGGATATGTTCAATAGTAATTTAGAAGTTTGAAGACCAGAATATAGTGTCTAGATCCCAGATAATAGAGTACCTGGTACTGTTCTTATATTTGTGTTATGAATGAAAGTGGATATTAAATTTCTCCCTTTTTCAAATAATGCTAAACAGTTATGGGCAGAAAAAAAATCCACTGTTTTTCTACTTGCAAGCTAAGAGTGAAACTGCATGAGTGGGCAGATATGTGGCAGGTATGTATCACTGTAGTGATTTGTGCTACAGAGAACAGGTAATGAGAAAAACTCCAACCTTTTTTACCAAAGGAGGCTGTTGTAAATTACATAGAAGTATCTTTAAGAGTAACTTCAAAACCACAATTTAATGAACATAAAAACAAAAATTTAGATGTTGATCTGGACAAGTATAGAATATATAATTATATAAGGTTGATGTGATATCACTTCTCTAGTGATACATAAGTAAATAAAAGCTTTGTGAGGATATAAGTCTTAAAGTATGTTGGAAGGAAATTGTTGTTAGTTAAGATTGTAAACACATTCTATTTGGAATCATACCTTTAACTTACAAGTTTTTTGGCTCTCCCATAATACTCAAAGTTACTGGTTGATTGATTAATTGCAAAATGCTCCCTGACAAAATTCCAATGGACTGCCAAGTGGAACACAAAGACTTACAAGGTTTTTAACATTATCAAATGATTATTGAATGAAGAAAGCCCTGGCTGGCTTGGCTCAGTGGATTGAGCGTCGGCCTGCGAGCTAAGTGTCGCTGGTTTGATCTTCCAGTCAGGGCACATCAGAGAAGGAAAACTCTGACTCCAAAAAACCTCCGCTGCCTTGCGGCATACCTCTTCAGGGGAAAGGCCAAGGGAGTAAACCCCGACAGAAAATCCGGAGCCGGAGTCCCTAAGGCGGTTTGACGTTGTAGTCAACACCGGCAACTCCTGCGGCGCACCTGAAGCCAAGCTGTATTGATTCCGTCTTTCCCTTGGACCCTTCAGCTGCGAAGAGAGGGGGGGTCTGCTGCTTGGGCAACAGCAGACCCTCCATATCACCCTGCCCAGGCTCTGTAGCTTCAGCTTCACTGGAGAGGACACTCCAGTGTCATCACAAGATGTCGATTCAACACGGGAGGAGACAGATACCGTGTCACTCCCGAGTTGGACTGCACAGCCATTCTCGGCGGTGCAGATAGACTCTTAAGAAGCTACACCATAGTCTCTCGAGACGGACGGCTTCCGACGACGACGACGACGATGACGATTGAATGAAGAACTAAAAATAAATTTTAACAGGTGTATTAGCATTCTACAAGACTATGTGTATTTTTACTTGATACATTAAAGGGAGGTATAAAATTTGAAAACAGTGAAAAAATGGAAATATTTAAAAGATTTTAAAGGACATCATTTCCTATATGAGCACAGTCAATTAAATTTAGGAAGAGTGAAGTCTTAGATAATGTGTGATATTAGGAGCCTATATATTCTTATTAATATTTATAAAATCATAAGATATGTGAGAAATGTATTTCATCATATTCTTTTCTCATTGTTCTCACCTCTCTCAAGTCATAATGAGTAATATAGTTAGGCACTGGAGACTACCTTTCCACCTATTATCTTTTTCTCTGATACATAATTTCTAAATACTATACCAATGCTTCAGATGATCACTTATTTTAAATTTCAAAGGGAAGGGAATTGTGTGACAGTGAAGCAGCTATATAGTCATTTTTTATTCACATTCTAAACAAATTATTAGTAACATAGGCTCTGCCTTTTTGGATCATGTCATACATTTGCTTCAGGTAACTTCAAGTTATAACTTTAAGTTTCACAAAATATTATGTTATTTATTTATTTGCTAAATAAGATCTAATTTTATTTCTACTTTATAAGAATCAGAAATATCACTTACAATATGGAATAAGATAAAGATAATTTGCAATAAATATAAGTGATATGAGAAAATATCTTCAAGAGTTTTATTGAATAACGCACATTAAGTTAGAAAGAATTTCATGTCTTATGTGTTGGTTTTAGCCAAAGTTATTTGTATATGCACATATATACTATCAATTTAAATACCGTATTTTTCACACTATAAGATGTACCTGACCATTAGATGCACCTAGGTTTAGAGGAGGAAAACAAGGGAAAAAAATTCTGAACCAAATGGTGTACTAAAATATTTAATAAAATATAACAGAATAATATTTCAACCATGTAAAGTGAATAGCAGTCAACAGCAGTATTAAGAACCATCATCACTGTCATTAACAAATGAAGAGAGACTTCAAGGTTCAAGTACTCTTCTAGTTTTCTGGGAACCCCAAGAACTCACCATTGCTAGTGTCAGAATTTATGGGGGCCTTTTATAACAGGCATTGAGGGAGTTAAGAGGCATCACTAGTTGTAACAGTCACTGGGAGTATCACTATCCTAGTTACAGGTTCTGGCTGACTACCTCCAGTGCCTGTTATGGCTAGTGACACCCCTTAGTCTCCTCAGTGCCTGTGATACTACTAGAATAGTGACCCCACCATAACTCCCTTATATACTATAAACTTCAGCATATATGGCTGCTCACCCAGTTACTTCTAGCCTCCTCACACAGAAATCTGGTGTGCACTGGAAACAGTATGGAGGTAGACAAGACAGCCGTAGCATCTAACAGAGCCAGTAGCCAGCCGAGAACATATTACTTCAGCTCCACCCATCTGCTTCTAGTGATTTAAAGAACTTCAGAAACAGTGATCGGTAATTGCAGGCGGTTCTACTGACAGACCCCACCCAGTGTCAAAGACAATTGGCAATTGGCACTGTGCCTCATACCTGTTATTAATCTCAGCTGATCCAACAGGTCAGCGGTTGTAGCTGGGGGTGTCAGGCATCTCTCTGCACTCTCCAAGGTCCCAGGTGATGGGCAGAAGTGGATGGCAACTGACCAGATGCCCTAAGATTCAGCAGTAAAGTGGGACATTTAAGTGTCCCCAGTGGTTTCTCATGGGCCCACCGCTTCCTCTTCTAACAGCTGTCACCAAGCTGTCACCACCGCTGACAGGTCAGGTAATTCACATAACAGTCTGTGACGCAATATTCGCTCCAGAAGATGCACAGACATTTCCCCCCACTTTTTTGGGGAAAAACTGTGTCTTATGGAGTGAAAAATATGGTATATGTCAAGTAAATATCAAATATACACACATACATATTATATATCAAAACTACCAAGTCAGTTTTGAAAACCCATTAGATTTTAACAGTCAGCATCTTAGATCAGTACAGATTTGGTTGCTTGAAGTTGCCTGAGAATGGCTGATAATAATTTCTCACATTTAAACATGTGAAAAATAGAAGATATTTTGACATTCTACATCCTATTAATGTGCATTTACTTTGTTCTTCTGAGATTTTCTTACGAGTAGGCTGTTTATTTTTACAATTTTCAAGAAATGAAATAATGTAAGTAAATATGTTGTTGTGGAGAAATCTTAGTCTATGTAAGTTTCTCTATTTTTATGATTTGGCCAGTATGCCTGGCTCTTCACAGAAATCTTAATATTTAAAGTTTTATACAAATAAACATATACACACACACACACACACACACACATATAGTATATATAGTAATAAATATAAATATATTTCATATATAAAGTCTTGATGTGTAATAGGTCTTTGTCAATTTTCTGTGCAATATAGCATGTTCTGTCATTATGCAAACTTGAAATTTCTGTTTTTTTTTTCAGAAAGGTATCAAATTATATTTTAAAGCATTTCTATGCCATTTTTTTTGGTTATCTCCTCTATGGTCTTCACATATATATATATATATATATATATATATATATATATATTTATATGTGTATATATACACACATAATTAGTTAGTTTCTACAGCTAATATTTCCCTCCTCCAATTATTTTTTGTTTGCCACATTCATAGATAGGTATATACATGATTTCGGTATACCCACAAACATATGTATATATAATATTCGATATTCTTATATATTATATGCCCTTAATTTTCTCTCTTTACTGCCTGCAACAGTTTCCTCTCAGAGTCTTTGCTGTTTGCAAGTGTGTATCTCCTGCTAATTTCTGGCTTCTGACAATCTGACCTCCAGATCTTACTCCATAAACCCTCTAGACTATTATGGCTTTTCTTACCAGTTCTGCTTGTTTTGGCTGTCTGTAAACATTTACACAGAGTTTGGAAAAAAAAACAATTTCTTTGTTTGATATTTTTATATGTGGTGTATTGGTTCAATTTTGATGCTGTTTTTCTCCTATATAATTTCAAAGAGGAATAGCAAAATCATTTAGATTGAATTCTGATCACACTGTACAAAATTATTCAGGAAGAATTTCTGATAGAACATATATAGGGAATAGTATGTGAGAAAGATTACAATCTGGAACATTTAATTTCTTAAAGTTTTCTTTGCTTAGTCATATCTATTATACTAGATTTGCATTTTCCAAAAGTACATGTACACCTGTTTAAAGATAATTTTCTTAAAATAGAGGAATGTCTGGTGAGTTCATGAAAGTACAAAGGCTCAAAATGGAAGAAAAGAAGTCATGAGCAGACAAAATTAAGGAAAAGTAGGAGAACTACAAACAAAATGAGTGAATCATGATTTTGATGAAATGGCTAAATACTAATAGGATGTATTTGTCTTATTTCAGTTCATTTCAGTTTAGTGAGTATCATAATCTTTTTTTATGGATGAGAATAAATAGGTTAAGTAAAATTCCCAAGTTTATTAAGCTATAAAACAACAGAATTTAACTCAAGCACAGTTGATTTAGGGGTTTAAGCTCATTTTTTGATTTGAGAAAGTAGCATAAAAGCTAGAAACTCTTGCTTGGGAAGAGTCAGAAGTAGAGAGCTAAAGCTGCTGTTCTAGGGTCTTCAGAGGAACTCAGAGATTATGTATCTTGAGCAATTTTCCAAATTATTTTAAGTGTGGCTGTGCAACTGACTCCCTTCTTGTTTTTCATACTACCATACCTGTCCTTAAAACAAAAGTGCATTAACACCATAAATCTGTCTCTATTTCTTTTCCTTTTTAAAATATTTTATTTATTTATTTATTTATTTATTTATTTAGAGAGGAAGGGAGTGGGGAGATGGAGCAAAACATCGACCTGAGAGAAAAACATCGATTGGTTGCCTTTTGCACATATGCCAACTGGGGACCAGTCTGCAATCCAGGCATGTCCCCTGACCTGAAATCGAACCAGCAACCTTTCATCCTGCAGGATGATGCTCAACCAACTGAGCCATGCCGGTCAGGGCCTGAGTGCCTATTTCTTATAATTGAAGATTCTAACTAAAAATACATTTATAGCAAGAGTATTACAAGTATATATGGCAATTCAAAATGCAGGAAATAATCCTTAATAAAGTATATGTCCCTTACAATAAAACCCACTATCCCACCCACTGTTTTCTTTTCCTTTTATTTTTTTATTCTGAGAGTCACTCCTATGTCTAAGTTAAATCCTAGTTAAATGAACTAAATCTTCATTGGGTGCAGCTATATAAAATAATTTTATTAACATTTTTAAGCTTTATTTATTTTTAGTTTTTATTATTTTTAGTCTTAAATATTTTTCTTGAGATATATATTTTACTTATTTTTATTTCCTGCTGTCTCTGTGTATTTATAAGCATACTTTTATGGAGAATCAACAATGTTTATAATTATAAGCATTAAAATATATAAAAATGAGCATTCTCTTAATTATTTTCTGAATTTCAGATCACTTTCTCCCTTTGGTCTCTTGCTTCATTTCAAATATGTGAAATATTTGAAATATAAACCAAAAACACATCCTCCTCACTATCTATCTCATTGTGCATGAATGTAATATAAATGTTTAATAAGTGATTCTGCTTCTGGTTAGAATGTAAAAGGTCTCTGTTCAATCCCTCAATCAATCAATAACACAATCGTATCTATTTTTAAACTACCATCATAAATTCTACTCCTGCTTAAAGAGATACGTACCTCAGATACTTGCTATTTCACAGAACTGAATTAAATAAGAATATTGTACAGATTTTCAACATACTTACCACTTTCTACTATATAATGATCCCACATAAATGTTTCAGAAATGACATATCTATACCATATTATTCTACCAGAATTTTAGCCCATTGTATGCCTCATATTTAATTTATTCTATATGTGCCTTTTAGCATGGTTGAAATTTTGTGCATATTGATTACATAAAGACTTAAAAAAAGTCTTTCAAAAAGGCAAGGGCATATTAAAAAGTCAGGGTTTTTACTTCAAGTTAGAAATGAAAATTAAACTTTCTTTTATGTTTCCTAGCATATTTCTAGCTAAGGATCTACATATATGGTTCTTGTCATCTCATTTCACTAGCATCCTCTGATGGTCTACATAAAATACTTACATATCTTCTGGACACAAGTTGACTTAACTGGCACCCTTCTGGCATTCAAACTCAAACTGAGGCAGCAGGGACTGAAATGTCCTGACCCCTACAGGTGATTCCTCCAGCTCTGGCCTGAGGCATTGTTTCAGAGAAAAACATGACCAGAGAATGCTGTAGTTATTGTATATAAAAACAGAAGACTTTAGGGGGGTGGGACCTGGACCTCAGTGAGCGTGGCCTGCACGTGCAGGCTGCTCAAAGGAGAACCCTAACCCTCCAGAAGCGGAGCCTGAACTTTGAGGGGCATGGCCTATGCCCACAGGGTTTTGGGGGCGGGTCCTGGCCCCCTCAAGGGCGGGGCTTCAACCTCTGGGCGGGGCTTGGGTCTAGGCTCCGCAGGGGCGCACTGCACTCAGGCCCGCGGAGGTAGAGGCTCCACGTTGAGCCAGATGCCACTCTCCGTGCGCAGTATGAGCTCCGGCTTCCGCCGCACCTTGTGCGTTCGGTCCACGCTCAGACGGAAGCGCAGCAACGTCAACGCCACGACCACACGCATCTCAGCCATGGCGAAGCTCTGTCCGATGCAGTTCCTGGAGGAAGGACGACTGTGTGAGCGGAGTCTCTCAGACTGGGAGTCCTTATAAGAAGAGGAGGTTAGGACACATACATGCAGAGGGAGGACCATGTGAACATATGGGAGAAGACGGCCATCTGTAAGCCCAGGAGAGAGACCTCAGAAGAAACTAAACCTCCTGACACCTTGATCTCAGACTTCGAACCTCCAAAACTGAAAAGATGAATTCCTGTTTAAGCTACCTAATGCACGGCACTTGGTTACAGCAGCCTTAAGTCTTGTTTGTTTTGCCTCTGCCTACATCCTATGTCTAAGCTGGTTTGGATGTTTATGATTTTAGGCAGTTCGTGCAACTCATGAGGAGGCCATCCTAGGTGGGGCCAACCCTCCAGCCCAGCCTCACCCTGGCCAGGAGCAGCACATCAATGAAGTCCAAGGTCTTGCCCTGCTTGGACTTAAGCCAGGCCTCAGCCCCCTGCTGGCGGAGCGCCCACCGCCGCTGCTGGATGACCTCCGTGGTGAAGCGGTGCACGGTGTCACAGGCCTGACGGAAGCGCTGCCCATCTGCTGTGCGGTAGTAGATGAAGTTGATGTAGTGATGCAGGCGGTACTGGCGTCGGACCACCAGCGCACTCAGCTCAATGATGGCCGAGATGTAATCGCTCATCTTCCTGCCAGGGAGAAGGGCCATGAGTGTAGACCCATCCCCTGAGACAATCTTCTTATCCCAGTGGGTAGGTAACAAAGAGAGGCCCTGGGTCAACTCTATTTTATTTTCTTATGTTCTGGATGCTCTACCATCGGGACTTCGCTGACACTGCTCCTCCCAGGACTAGCCTATTCCTAGAGACTCACTCAGGAGTATGTCTTTCTTCTGAAAACTAAACAATCCATAGCCCCTGCTCCAAACTTTGTCCAGCTAAGTCCCTAACCCCCTGCCTCAATCACCCCAGAGCCAGGTACTGGATACCAGCGGCACCCCTGTGCCCCAGAGCTTGCTGAAATTATCTGAACTAGCCAATCCTGTATACCCTGCATTTCCCATTTCTTCCTAGAACCACCCCCCCGAAAAGGATTTTGCCATGCTTTCTCCTGGCGCTTCCCCACATGGCCTGTGTGGTGGGGCATTCCCCCTCCTCTGGGGAATGGTGAGTAGTGAACTGCCTTTTCAGTGGGAATCATCTTCGATCTGGTGGCCTCACCATTACTTAAATAACACCAAAACTTGGGTGCATTTTAACACAGGCCCAAAGCGGCATGAGGACTTCCAAACTGAGGTAACATCACTGAAACTAAATTGCTACAACCCACAGACTGTGAGAAATATTTGCAGATCATGTATCTGATGAGGAACTTGTATCTAAACTATATAAAGACCTCTTGCCCTGGCCAGGTGGCACAGTTGGTTGAAGCATCAACCAAAAGGTTGTGGGTTCAATCCCCAATCAGGAGGCAATCAATCAATGTTTCACTCTCACATCAATGTCTGTCTATCTCTTTCTCTCTCCCTTCTTGTCTATCTAAAACCAATAAAAACATATCTTTGGGTGAGGATTTTAAAGAAAAAAATCTTAAAACTCAATAATAAAAGACAAATACCCCAACTGTAAAATGGGCAAAGGATATGAATAGACATTTCTTCAGAGAGGGTATAAAAATGGCAACAAGCACATGAAAAAATTATCAACATCATTAGCCATTAAGGAAATGCAAATCAAAATCACAATGAGATACCACTTCACCCTGACTAGGATGGCTATAATAAAAGACAGATAATTACAAATATTGGTGAGGGTGTGGAGAAATTGGTGCCCTTACATACTACTGGTGGGATCATAAAATGGTATAACCACTTTAAGAAAAAGTCTGGCACTTCCTCATATAGTAAACATAAGAGAATTATCGCATAACCAGCAAATCCACCCCTAGGTATATACACAAGAAAATTAAAAATGTATATTCAAAAACTTGTGCCCAAAAGGAGCAGCATTACTCCTAATAGCCACAAAGTGGATGCCACCCAAATGTCCATCAACAGACAACAGAATAAACAAAATATGGGATTATGCAGTTAATAGAATATTATTCAGCAATTTAAAAATGAATTATTGATACATACTATGACATGGATAAATCTGAAAAGATTATGGTAAGTAAAAGAAACCAGACACAAAAGTCTGTATAATCCCATCTATGAAATTTCCCTAATAGACTAATCTATAGATACAGAAACCAGATTAGTAATTGCCTAGACCTGGAGGAGAAGTGGGTACTGGGGCGGGGGGGGGGGGGGTTGCTAAAATGTACAGGGGCAGTTTGAATCACAGTGTGACCATGGAGGCAGTGGATCTCACTGGGTGTCTGACTAGTTCTTTCTCTGCCTTGATTATTTGAGCTTCAGGAGAATTTGAAATGACTGGTGGTAAGACTGGGAAGGACTCCGGAAAGGCCAAGACAAAGGCAGTTTATTGCTCGCAGAGAAATGAATTATAGTTTCTGGTAGGCCCTGAAATCTAGGGTGTATAACGGATGTATGGGCATGACTGCTGCCTGTGTGCAGTGCAGTCAGCCTGGAGCACCTCACTGCAGAAGTACCTGAACTGGCAGGAAATGCCTCAAAAGACTTAAAGGTAAAACATAATCACTCCTCCTCATTTGCAACTTGCTATTCATGGGGATGAAGAATTGGACTCTCTCATCAAGGCTACAATTGCTGCTGGTGGTCTCTTTCCACCCATCCACAAATCTCTGGTTGGCAAGAAAGGACTGCAGAAGACTGTCTAAAGGATGCTTGGATTTCTCATCTCAAGACTCTTAACAGCTGCCCAGTGTTGGTGATTCCAGTGGACTATACCTCTATGAAAAACACAATTTTGCCTTTCTGTAATTCTATTTGAGCAAGTTGGAAGTTTAGTTAGCTTTCCAACCAACAAAATTTCTGCATTTGCATCTTAACCACATTTAACTGTTACTGGCTTCAAAAAAGCTATTAATTCTGACATAATGAGTTTTGATTGACTGTTTTCAAAAAAACTAGATTTTAATTATGATGCAAAAGTTATAATAACAAACATTTGGTTTTGTTCAGACATTTTTTGTAGTCTGTTGGGTAAGCTCAGTAAATGTCATATCCCTAAAAAGAAAAGAAAAGAATATAAAATAAAATGTAAGGGTTTCTTTTCAGTGAAAATATTCTAAAATTAATTATGGTGGTTGAACAACTCTATAAATATACTAGAAATGATTGGATTGTATACTTTCAATGGATGAATTGTATGGTATGTGAATTACATCTCAGTAAAACTATTATTAAAGTTATAACAATTAAGTCCCTGAACAAGGGTTTCAAGGATCTGTCCTTGGTCCTGAAAAAAAAAAAAAAAAAAAAAAAAACAGAAGACTTTAACTTAGTTTGTCATCATGACATTTTTCATGAATGTTGAATTCACTTTTAAAATAGGGAGAATGGTATAAGGTCAACAGATAAATAGCTCTAGAAGATAATTTCTATAAGCTCATTATAGGCTTGGAAATTTTATTTTTCACACATTTTATGTTTAGTCACACAATAAATGACTACTTATTGTTCTGATTAAGTCCATGCTCAAGCTATTTTTGTAGCTCCAAAGGATGCAAGGAAGACACCAGAATGATGAGTTTAGTCTACAGAAAAAAAATAAAGTATACGACATGTGAAAAAAGATGTCTGTCTCTAACTCCTAAAATTGGCTAGAGGACAACAAAGAGCCATTTGAGGACAACTGGAACAAAGAAGTCCTTGAAGTTTCTGCCCACGGTTATATCCCATGGTCTAAACTCTCTAATTTCAGTTAAAAAAAAAAAATTATTGGAACACATTATAGAGAAACAACCAGTTGCCAAGGACTTTGCGTCTTGAAGTGCTCTTTATATTATTCAGCATATTGGAATATGCAGTGAATACCAATTGAAAATGATATCTTAATAAAGCCACGGCTAAATGTTCTTTCTTACTGCACAAGTTTCATAGTAGAAGGACTTTCCCCAGTCCTGTCTTGACTTCTGCTGGACATTTGTCCAGCATAGGGACTTTCCTCTTTATTGTTTACCACCACCACCGCCTCCATAGTCCAGGTGAGTAGACCAGTTGTACCCTGGGAAGATCGGAAATCTGTCTCTTCCTCCCTACATTGCTCTTGGTGTGGCAATGCTGAGATCACCGGGGTTGTGTGAAGCTGTAACTTCCAGACTTAATCAGGCTTATTGTCCAATTTAGTTCCCTAGTTTATGAGGCTTCATACTATCTGATTTCCTTTGCTCCCTTCCTTTATTAATACCTAGCTACCAATCCTAACACAACTCTTGAAGCAATAAGCTCAGAATCATTTAAAAACTCTTGTTAGATTCTGCTTTTGACTGTGTTTTTCAGTTAGCACCACTGTGCAGATGGTACATTTCCAGGTGTATTTTTATAACCATTACTTACTTAAAATTTTGCATAAAAGAAACTAATTTTCTAATTAGTTCTCTTTTTGAGTGAAATGTTGATAGAACATGTAAAATAATTATAAGTAATTATCTGAACATTTATCAAAATAAATACATCAATTATGAGACAATTAATTAGCAAAACCCTATATTTGCTCTTTTTAAAATCAGTGTAGCACATTATTCAAACTAAGGATAACAGTAACAAATGGCAGAAAGACATTTGTTAATTTATTAAACTTCAAGTATCTAATGTTTATTTTTATCAAAATGTGACTTAGAATTTATAGTATAGAGGTTAAATTCTAACAGAGCCTCTGTTCAGTTTGTGGTGAAAAACAGTATTAACAGCATAAGTACTAAAGCAGATTTAGGATTTTCAAGAACTGATTGAAAACATCATCAGATTGTTGTGCAGACTCTTCATAAAATAAAATCACTTTATCTCTGAAATTGTATGCCAAGGCTTTTATGAGTATATTTCATTACTTTGTGGAATGTGACCCATGCTTGGACGAAAACATTCAACATCTTAAGTGATCAACATTAAAAATGTTTATCCTAAATGTTTCCACTCTAATAAAGTCTGACCTTGCACTTTGATACAACAATTTCTGGTTTTATGATTGTCTACATGACATTTATAGATGAAATCAGATCATTAATCACTCTAAGCCTTTCTTACATGGTCTTTACAACAAATTACTTTGAATTTTCACAGTATAGTTTTTTAAATGCAAATAAAGCTCCCTGGTTTTTTTAAGTGTCTCTCCCCTCAATGCAAAGGACTAGATGTTGGTATTCACCCCTATAAACACCTGGCAAGCAGATTACAGCTCTGTTCTTGCTGCATTCACAGCCTCCTCCAAGTAAGAGGCTGTAAATTCTAGCTACTTATTTTTCCATTTCCCTGTCCATAGGAGCTAGTGAAAGATGAAACTTTTCTTCAATTTTACCCACTTATGTCGGTTAAAATAATAGCCAAATTCACCTCCCCCAAATATAATTGAGATATAGGCAGTGATTCCAAAGAACACTGAGCATTTTTGAACAGAAATCAAATCAGTTTCATGTTCTGCACTTTCACCGAATAAAAGTCTTCATGACTTTTGTTGCTCGCTAGGGGAATGTTCAGAAAGCACTGCTGAGTAAAAGGGTGCTCTTCTGTTTCTCACCAGTTCTCTGTCGCAGTCTGTTCATTTGCTGCAGTGTTACCATGACATCTGCCTTTATCATACCTGGTTCAAGGACACATACACTGAAAGAAAGAAAAAAGGTAAAAAACACATAAACATTTTTCTCAAAGAAGTTTATCATAATATGTTCACAAAAGGTACAATGTATGTAAAAGTAGAGCTTTCAAATACAAGTAAAGAATAAAGTGCCTGCATTTTAGCATTCCAACTATTGTTAATGTTTAAGATCTGACCAAATAAAATACCCTCCCCCAAATATTTGAGAGACACTATAATTTTTGAGTGAACATGGCATTTTAATTAAAATATATGTGGTGAAGATGATATGCATTTTATAGAAAATGCAAATATCAGATAATTTTTATAAATACTTCCCTTATTTTTTAATTTTAGTATTATATTTTAAGTTCTGCACTGTTATAAAAAATATGATTTCAAAGTCCTGTGTTACCGGGCCAAAGTTGGTATGCCTAATACTTCAAAAGGCCAAAACTCAGAACATCCTAGTGTGGAGTAAGAAGAGGTTTAGTGATCTAGAAGTTGCTAACCAAGTAGATAGGAGTATAGTAGTTCCTCAGATCCATTTCAAGAAAATACAGAGTTCAGGCTTCTTTTATGTTAAGGGAAGAGAAAATGGGAGGGACTGTTTTTATAAAAACTCAACCCCCAAGCAGAATTACTCTAACGATTAACATGTCTAAAGCAGGAGCTGTATGCCTCAAGGCCATGGGAACAACAAACAACTGGACAAGTAGAGTCAGAGAAACCAAGCATTTCACTCTGTTACACTTGGAGAAACCCAAGAAGGAAAGGTTTCTGGGACAAAAAGGGTTGTGTGTCCTTAAGAACCATAAGTAGCAAATAAGCAGAAAGTTACACAAAAGTCAGATTTCACCAAATGAAACACTCAGTATTCTTTATCATATTCTCTTAGCTCTACAAACACCCCTACAATTAACACTTTAAAAAACTAGTTTATTCAGAAAACTAAAGCTTTCCAAGAAACACTTGATCACCAACAGATTACACTGACTCTAATATGTTTAGGAAAAGATAAATATAGTCTGGGAAAAGCAGCATGAGCATTGGCTAAACCCACTAGGACCACATCTTATGATTTTTCACAGTGGTAGATGTTCATAATTTTCAGTTAAGTACCTGAAGATTAAAAGGACTACATAAATTTTCAGAATTTTTGAGGAAAAATAATTAAGTGACTTAATTAGATTACATTAATGTGTATTGAATTTTCATAAGTTGTTGAAAACTGTAATGTAGAAAACAGATATATATATATATTGTTTTTTTAAAAGATTTTATTTACTTATTTTTAGAGAGAGGGGAAGGAAGGGAGAAAGAAAGGGAGAGAATGTATGGTTCCCTTTCATGTGCCCCCAACTGGAGACCTGGCCTGCAACCCAAGCACCTACCCTGCCTGGGAATTGAACTGGCAACCCTTTGGTATGCAGGCCTGCGCTCAGCCCACTGAATCTCACCAACCATGGCTAGCTGTATATTTTTAAGGAAAAAATTATCCAATATATATTCTGTTTAGCTCTAAAAGGCATAATTTTTGGCAACTTTTTCGTACATTACAATCTATAATCCTGTATAACCTGTATAATAAAAGCCGTTTGTTCTAACTTTATATGTGATTAGGAATTTTCTACACTGTTTTATATTGTTATATAATTTTGTACAGCAAACTTATGATAAAAAACAGCCAAATTATTTCAGGAGCTATTACTTCTTTTTGTTAATTTGAAATTTGCCTTGCTGACTTGATATTTATTAATTCCTCTGGACTTATATGTCCATTAAATTTCTTACTAAAAAAATTACATAGGTTTAAGTAATTGATATAAACTTAAAATCTGACCCCAAAATCTTCTGTTTTCAAATTAAATATGAATGATTTTTCCCATAACACATTGACTTGTTACTTCATAATTTGATTCGGATCTGTTTATATTTATCTAATTTGTAAATTTTATTCTTAAAGAGTTCTCTTAAAAATCAACATAGCAGAATGCAGTAATGTTAGTACCTTTCTCCTTAAAATAATAGTTGATATTTCTCAAATTGCTATTCTATAGGTTATGTTCCACAAGTGGTTTTGGAGGTGTTTGTGGGAAAACAGTTCTGTTATTAAAAAGATCTGGAAGATACTGTTTTAGCAAGTTTTTATAAAACAGAACTTCTTTAAATAAAAAAAAAAAATTAATTACCTTTGTAGTATCTAAAAGGTAGAACGGTGATTACCAGGGACAGGGAGGAGGGGGGAAGAGGATTTTGGTAAAGGGTATGGAGTTTCAAATAGAAAGATAAGGAGCTGCTGGAAATGTGTTTCACACCAATGTGAATATTTAGCACTACTGAACTGCACACCTAGTAATGGCAAAGAAGGTAAATTTCATATTATGTGGTTTATTTTATATTTTTGGTCACAAAAATCTCCTGTTAACTCTATTGCACAATTTTATTGCCATATTTCTATAAATGATTTTAATTATTGCTCAAATTTGATTATACCTATATTTTTATATTTTTGAGGTACATGTATTAATGCCCTTGAGCAATATAACATACAACGTATTGTGATAAAATACTGCTTGATCTTTATTATTGAAGATTAAGACTGTAAGACTTTAAATCCATTCATGCGAGAGTCGAATTTTTTCTGTTTCTAACCTATCATTGCCTCTCATGGAAAGATTTTTAATTTAACTCTTTATTTAAGAACCCATTTAGCTTTATGCTATCAGGAAGGTATGAGAACTTACTACATATTCTCAAAGTATTTAATAATAAAGGTTAAATAGGATCTAGATTAAAAGAGAACTCTGTGCAAGTTTCTCAAGACTTTCCCCGTGACTGTTTTACTTTACAAAATGACATTATTTATTTTCTCTTATCCAGAAAGATAATTAAACCCATTTACATTCAAACTATATTAGCTTATATATGTTAATCAGTTAAAAGAATGACTGTGTCAACTACACATTAAAATCGTGGCATGCCATATTCAGGCTGTATTTTGCTCTGAATATTGGCCAATTATAAAATAAATATGATTCACTTTGTTTATGTTTTCTTAATAATCTCAATTAAATACTGACTATTGTCTAAATATTTATAAAATCTTTAAAAGTTAATAAACTATTCCAGAGTTTTTATTATAGTGCTTGTAAGTAAAATTTCAATTTCTTGGGGAGGAAATTTATAAAAAAACAAAAATAAAAACAAATAAATTATTAGCCATGGCCAGATAGCTCAGTTAGTTGGAGTGTTGTCCCATATACCAAAAGCTTGTGGGTTCAATTCCTGGTCAGGGCACATAACTAGTTTGTGGGTTCCATTCCTGGTTAGGAAGTATGCAGGAGGTAACTGATCAATGTTCTTCTCTTACGTTGATGTTTCTCTCTCCCTCACTTTCACTCTCTCTCTTCCTATCTCTCTAAAATTAATAAACATATCCTTGGGTGAGGAGAAAAAATAAGAAATAAATCAATTTATCCAGTTGATTATCACTAAATAAGAGTGAGCTATTCAATTAATTTAATTCCATACAAAGTCATAACACTGATATGGAATGTGAAGAAAACTTTCCTGTTTTCTATATATGCTGAAAATCTATAATTGTATTCTGGACACAGAAAAGGATTTCAATTCATAATGTTATTATACCTTATTGTGTCTCAGATATCACCTGTTCCAAAGTGTAATTTAAATATCAAAGCAACACAATAAGATTTAAAACATTACACAGAGCTAATATGTTCAGAACACATTTTGAAGTTTTGTTATTAATTTAAATGTTTTACTATTTATTTCACCTGCACAAATAATGACTCACATTGTCTTTATAGACATAAAACCATAGAACCTGCCATTCCTGTATGTATGTATGTGTGTATTTTACTGTTTCTCAATTACGGTTGTCCCATCCGCCCCCCACATTGGTCTCCCCTGCTCGTCCTCCGAACTCCCTCCCGCAGTCAATCCCCACCCTGTTGTCTATGTCAATGGGTCTGTTATACTTGTTCCTTGACAAGACCCTTCCCCTTATTTTCTCTGTTATTCCCCTCCTCCCCTCCCCTCAGGTCACTGTTAGTTTGTTCCTTAATTCCATGTCTCTAGTTCTGTTCTGCTCATTTGTTTGTTTTGTTTGTTAGGTTCCTCTTACAGGTCATATCATATGGTATTTGTCTTTTGCTGCCTGGCTTAGTTCACTTAACATAATTCTCTTCAGTTCCATCCATGCTGTTGTAAAACATAGGAATTCATTCTTTATTTCTGCTGTATAGTATTCCATTGTGTAAATATGCCACAGTTTTTTGATCCACTCATTCATTGATGGACACTTAAGCTATTTCCAGCACTTGGATATTATAAATAATGCTGCTATGAACATTGAGGCACATAGGTTCTTTTGAATTTGTGTTACAGGATGCTTAGGGTTTAATCCCAGCAATAGGATAGCTGGGTCAAAAGGCAGTTCTGTTTTTAGTTTTTTGAGGAAAATCCATAGTTTCCACAGTGGCTGCACCAGCCTGCATTCCCACCAACAGTGCACTAGGATTCCATTTCCTTTGCATTCTTGCCAGCACTTATTTGTTGATTTGTTAATGATGGCCATTCTGACCGGTGTGAGGTGGCATCTCATTGTGAGTTTAATTTGCATCTCTCTGATGGTTAGAGATGTTGAGTGTTCTTTCATATGCTTATGGACCCTCTTTTTGTCCTCCTTACAGAAGTGTCTGTTCAGGTCCTTTGCCCTTCTTGGTGTTGAGTTGTATAATTCTTTATATATTTTGGAAATCAAACCCTTGTTTGAGGTATTATGGGCAAATATGTTTTCCCATACTTTTGGTTTCCTTTTCATTTTGCTCATGTTTTCTTTATCTGTGCAGAAACTTTTAATTTGATGTAGTCCCTTTTTTTATTCTTTTCTTTACATTCCTTGCCCTAGGAGCTATATCGGCAAAAATAATACTGTGTGGGGTATCTGAAATTTTGCTGCCTATGTTTTCCTCTAGGACTTATATGGTGTTGCAACTTATATTTAAGTCTTTTATTCATCTCAAGTTTATTCTGGTGCATGGTGTGAGCTGGTGGTCTAGTTTCATTTTTTTTTGCACATACCTGTCTAGATCTCCCAACATCATTTATTGAAGAGGCTATTTTTTCTCCATTTTATACTCCTGCCCCCTTGTCAAATATTAGTTGACCATAAAGGCTCAGGTTTATTTCTGGGCTGTCTATTCTGTTCCATTGATGTACATGTGTTTTTATGCCAGTACCAGACTGTTTAGATTACAGTAGCTTTGTAATATATTTGATATCAAGTATTGTGACCCTTCCTATTTGAGGTTGTTAATGGTTCCATATACATTTTAAAAATATTTGTTCTAGATCTGTGAAATGTGTCATTGCTATTTTAATAGGGATTGCATGAAATCTATAGATTGCTTTGGGTAGTATGGACATTTTAACGATGTCAATTCTTCCAATCCATAAACACGATATGTTCTTCCACTTATTTGTGTCTTCCTTAGTATCTTTCTTCAGTGTTCTATAGTTTTTTGAGTACCATTCTTTTACCTCCTTGGATAAGTTTATTCTTAGGTACTTTATTTTTCTCGTTGCTATAGTAAATGGGATTTTTTCCCTAGTTTTTATTTCTGATATTTCATTGTTGGTATACAAAAATACCTTTGATTTCTGAATATTGACTTTGTATCCTGCTACTTTTCCAAATTTATTTATTAGTTTGAGTAGTTTTTTTGGTAGGGGCTATAGGGGTTTTTATGTATACTCATGTCATCTGGGAACAATGATAGTTTTACTTCCTTCTTTTCTATTTGGATTCCTTTTATTTCTTTTTCTTGTCTGATTGCTGTGGCTAGAACTTCCAATACTTTGTTGAATAGAAGTGGTGAAATGGACAACCTTGTCCTGCTCCTGATCTTAGAGGGAATACTTTTAGTTTTTGTCCATTGAGTATGATGTTGGCTTCAGGTTTCTCGTATATGGCCTTTGTTATGTTGAGGCATGCCCCCTCTATTCCCACTTTGCTTAGTGTTTTTATCATAAATGCGTGCTATACCTTACCAAATGCTTTTTAGCTTTTACTCATATGATGTGATTTTTTTGTCTTTCAATTTGTTTATGTGATGTATTATAATTATTGATTTGTGGATATTGTACCATCCTTGCATCCCTGGGATGAATCCCATTTAATCGTAGTGTATAATCTTTTTAATGTATTGTTTCATTCAGTTTGCCAATATTTTGTTGATGATTTTAGCATCTAAGTTCATCAGTGATATTGACCTGGCTTTGGAATTAGGGTAATACTGTATACGTAGAAAGAGTTGGGGAGTCTTCCCTCTTTTTGAATTTTTTAGAATCATTTGAGAAGGATAGGAGTTAGTTCTTCCCTAAATATTTGGTAAAATTCACCCCTGAAACCATCCAGCCCAGTGCGTTAGTGTGTTTCAATTTCACTAGCTGTTATTGGACTATTCAGTCTTTCTGTTTCTTCTTGATTTAGTTTTGGAATCTTTGTTTCTAGAAATTTTTCCATTTCACCCAGGTTGTCCAATTTCTTGGCATATAGTTGTTCATAGTAATTTCTTATAGTCCTTTGTATTTTTGTAGTATCAGCTGTAATTTCTCCTCTATCATTTTTTATTTTAGTTATTTGGGCCCTCTCTTTTTTTCTTGATGAGTCTGGTTAAAAGCCTGTTAATTTTGTATCTTTTTTAGGTAGGTTGTATTGCTATGAATTTTCCTCTCAGGACTGTTTTTGCTCTGTCCCATAGGTTTTGGGCTGTTGTGTGTTCATTTTCCTTTGTTTGCAGAAAGTTTTTTTATTTATTCCTTGATCTCATTGCTAACCCATTCATTGTTTAATAGCAAGTCATTCAGTCTCCATGAATTTGAATGTTTTTGAGTTTCTTCCTTGATGTTATTTTCTAGTTTCAAGCCTTTGTGATCTTAGAAGTTGCTTGATATGATTTCAATTTTCGTCAACTTGTTGAGGCTTGTTTTCTGTCATACCATGTGGCCTATTTTTGAGAATTTCCATGTGCATTTAAAAAGAATGTAAATTTTGCTTCTTTGGGGTGAAAAGTTCTGAATATATAAGTTAAGTCCGTTTGATCAGCTGTCATTCAGTGCCACAACATCCTTGTTGACTATCTGTTTTGGAAGATCTACCCATTGTTGACAGTGGGTTGATAAAACCCCCTACTATTAGTGTGTGCTATTGATATTTTTCTTTTAGTCTTCCAAGATTTTCCTTATATATTTGGGTGTTCCTATGTTGGGTACGTATATAGTTACAAGGGTTATATCTTCTTGAGGGGTTGTTCCCTTAAATACTATAAAATGTCCTTCTTTGCCTCTTTTTATGGCCTTTGCTGTGAAATCTGTTTTGTCTGATACAAATATTGCTACCCCAGCTCTTTTTTCATGTCTGTTTGCTTGAAATATTTTTTCCATCCTTTCACTTTCACTCTGTGTAGAGCTTTTGTTCTGAGGTGGGTGTCTTGTAGACAGCATATATAGGGGTCAAGTTTTCTTATTTATTTTGCTACCCTTTATTTTTTGATTGGAGCATTTAACCCATTTACATTTAAGGTTATTATTGATACTTGTTCATTGACATTTTCCCCTTTGTACCTGTGTTCCTCTCTCTATTTCTTCATCTTCTTAAAGCAGTCCATTTATCATGTCTTATAACACTGGTTTGGTGGAAATGTATTCTTTTAGCCTTCTTTTGTCTGGGAAACTTCTTATTTCACTTTCCATTTTGAATGAGAGCTTTGCTGGTTATAGCATTCTTGGTTGTAGGCCTTTGCTTTTCATTGCTTAGAATATTGTTTGCCATTCCCTTCTGGCTTGTAGTGTTTCTGCTGAGAAACAGTTGATAACCTTTTTGGATCTCCCTTGTATGTTATTAGCTGTTTTTCTCCTGCTGTCTTTAAGTTTCTATTTGTCTTTGAATTTGCCATTTTAATTATGATCTGTCTTAGTATGGGCATGTTTGGTTTCATCTTAATTCGGACCCTCTGTGCTTCCTGGATTTTTTGACTTTTTCTCTCAAGCTAGGAAAGTTTCCCATGATTATTTTTTCAAACATGTTTTCTATCCCTTGCTCCTCTTCTTCTCTTTCTGGTATTCCTATTATATATATATATATATATATATATATATATATATATATATATATATATATATATATATATATATTTACATTTTATGTTGTCCTGTATCTCTCTTAATCCCTCTTCATTTTTTTCTGATCTTTTTTAATTTTGTTGTTCTGTCTGGGAATTTTTTTCTACTTTGTCCTCCAGCTTGTTGATCTGATCCTCTGCTTCATTTAGCCTCTTTTAATTCCTTCTACTGTGGTCTTCATTTCATCACTTATATTCTTCATTTCCTCTTGGCTTTTATTGATAGTCTTTAAGTCTTTTTTCATGCTGGTATAGTTTTCAGTAAGTTCATTGTAGCTTCCCTAGAGTTCTTTGTAGTTTTCATTGAGCTCATTGAGCTTCCTTATAACAATTATTTTGAACTCAAGGTCTGATAGTTTGCTTGCCTCAATTTCATTTATCAGTCTTTCTGGGGATTCCTCCTTTCCTTTCAATTGATGGTTGTTCCTTTATCTCCCCACTTAAGGTGACTCTTCTTATTTGTTTATGTATATTAGCTTGGTCTGTTTTGCCTCCCTGTCTTTGTGCTGTGTCCTTCTGTGTAAGGAGAACTGTGGGAGTCATGGTAAAGTTCATTTGCGTTCTTGAGCTTGATGTTCTTGAGCTGCCCTTTGTGCTGTTTACATGGGCTTTCTGGTGTGATTGGGTTTGGGTTATTGTTGGGTCATTCTTTGGTCAGTTGTTCTTTCTGACTGGCTGATTGAAGGTCACTCTGCCCACCACATCTTGTATACTGGTGTACTATTGCTGTCACAACAAAACCAAACAGCCCAGGAAACAGATTCTCACCCACAAAATAACCCCTACTCACAACCACACTATCAGCAGCAAATAAGCCAATATTCATACAGGTATAAAGAGATTAAGACTATTATAAGAAAAGAAAAACAAATGTGAGATGACTAACTGAAAGAAAAGTGATTTTGTGATGGCAGAGGGAGGAGGAATAATAAGAGTGGGGAGTAGAGATGAAGCACCTGTGTGAGCCCTGGTTCCCTGCCCCATCTCGGGTCTTACCTCTGCTCCCCTTTAAAAAGAGTCTCTGCGTGGTCCTCTCATTGCAGTACCAGTCTTTGGGAGCCCTGTTTTCCATGCACACTCCCTCCCCCAAAATAACACAGTCTCTCAGGGTCAGCATTTGCCCCCATGTTTCTGAACCTCTGACTGTTTAATATAAAGTTTCTAATTGGATCATTCCCCGGTGGTATGGCACTGAGGAGAGTCTTGTGGTGATTCAGTATCACAGGGCAGTGGTGGAGTAGTCCTGGCCCTGCTTCCTCCAGCAATCTTCCACCTAGGGTGGGCAATTTCTAGGGCCTACGCCTCCCAGGTCTTCTCCCTCTATCCTCATAGCTCACAGCTCCTGAGCCAATCCACAGCTGTCTCTACACTGTGCAGCCAGAGCACTGGGCTGGGCAGCCATGGCAGGAAACCCTCTTAGGAAGGACAGACTGCTGGCACCCAGGAGCCCTGTGTGCACCAGTTCTTGGCCACTCCTGCCCAGTCCCCATGTTCTTGCCTATGTTCATGCTCCCTCACTGCCACTCTCCTTCACTTTCCATTCTATGTTTTGGTCCAAGTCTAGTTCAGGATGGAAGCAAGTAGGCAGGGCTGCCAGCTACTCTGCTGCCATCTTTCACTCCTAAAATGAACTTTTCCCCCTTTCTGTATTTAAACAAATTAAAAAGTTTTTGGATACTAAAATATATTCATGATCTTTCAAAAAGGATATTAATATCTGTAATGGGTCCCTTTATTCATAAAACCCTATACTTTTTTATTTTTGAACATTGGAATAAAATATTAAATTTCATATTCATTTTTTACTTCTTAATACAGGAGATTTTAAAAAAATAATGCATTAGTATAGTGTTTATTTTTCTTCTATATATTTTTCCCCATCTTTGCCACTTCTGCAATTTTGATTTGGTTATTTCTAGTTGTTAATAAAGGGTGCAATACTCTATTTATAGGTAAATTGTATTTGTATTCATGCTAATGAAAAATGCTCTATGCCTCATTATATTAGCTTCCAATCTGAATAAGAGAAATTGTAAACTTATCTAGGCTGATTTTTCATTATGACTTCTGCTAGTCATTAAGTATTATATTTATTTTTACCAACCTCAATAAACAAAGAACAATCACAACAAGTAAATAAGACTGCATCTACAATCTTGTGATCTATCCAATGCATGAGACATAGAAACAGATATTTAAAAAGTGGAGAAAACTGTCATTTTGCAAAAGTCCATCTAAAAATGAGCTCAACTTCTACAAGTGGGTGAATGTGAAAATGTCTGTTATGAAACAGCAAATTAACCTCCCTGGTTTCAAAATTCAAAATGGAATATTATTAAAAAATTAATTTTATTATGTTTTCTGTACACATTAACACCATAGAGTCATGCAACGTGGAAGTAATGGATTTAAATGATAATTGTTAATCATTTTGATATATAGGAGACAAGCTGTTGTGCTGTGCTAATAGAGATGATATTTTCTCTGTTAATGTTCAAGCTTAACATCATTTCCCAATTTTCCTTAGTTACCTTTATTAAACCAGACCAATTTCCTTTTCCGTTTTTGCTCCAGGGAAGCATTGCTGACCTTTAATTTTATAAGTTGTACACAGTAGCTACAAAAGATACCTGTAAAATTTATCTGTCAATCAATAAATACTCACCAAATGATTGATCTGTTTTTAGAGCTCGGCTAAAAATATGATTAAAAACATCATGCTATATCAATTATAATTATAAATAATATTATGTAAAAGACACAGTTAAGTACATTTTGTTACCAATGAGCATGTCCCACAACATGGTAGAGGAAAATCATTGCATTTTTTTGAGATCCCTGAGGGAAAAATATCAATTTTTGTTTCCTTTACCTATCAAGGACAAAGTTGAGGTGATTGTTTACTTGAATAAGGTAAAATCAGATTGTAAACAATAATTAAATTTGGGTATGTTATATATGTGTATGTAGAGATGTATGTATATATGTATGTCATATATATGTAATTGAGCATATAATGTGGCAATGTTTATAATTGTTAGTGGTTTTCTATTGCTCTGAGACAAGTCAGTTAACCCTTTTGGCTTGAGGAAATATTTAATTGTCCATGAATCTACAATTTGGATATGGATCATTTGCACAGTTCTTTCTTTCTCCACATAGCATTTGCTGGAACAGCTCAATTGGGACTACAGAATACATTTTTAAGATGGTTCACTCACATGGGAAGCAAGTTCTTGGCTAGATATTTCTCTCCACAGGGACTTCTCCATGGTGTCAATTGCTCTTCCTCACAGCTGGATTTTCAGAGAAAACATCAAAAATGACAGAAGATGGGAAATGGCAATACCTTATAGTCTGAACACAGAAACTGGCCTCAAGTCACCGATGCTTTATTCTGTTGGTCAAGAAGTTACAAAGTCCAGATTCAATGAGAGGGAACATAAACCTCACTCTTTGTGAGCTGGCCATAAAAAAATTTTTTTTTAAATTCAATTCAATTTGTCATCAACAAACTCACATTAAGTTCTAGTATAGCAGTGATGATACTTTATCAACAAATACATTATAAAACATATTGTTGAGACATTCTCCAATCCAATAGGGATAGATCCCCATCAATTAGATTGTTGACACTTGATTTTATTTGCTTGGCAAGCTACTTTGCCAGTGGATAAATACTAACCCAAAATAAATTAATCAGCTTCTGTCTTCTAGAAATTTAGAATTGGGTCTGAGAGATAGTCAATCACCTTTGAAGTGGATTGATTTCAGATTATGTAAACAGAAATTTTGCGGAGACTATTTCAGGCTATGTGCACACAGAAAAAATGAAATCGACTTAAAAAGAAAAAAAGCAATGAATCACATAAGATCTAACAAAGAAAAAGTAAGTGAGAAGCAGGTGTCCAGATACTTGATTGCTGACCATTTCCAGGTTTTGTTCCCTCAGTCATTTATGTATTAATTTATATTTACTTAATTTTTCCCCCGGGGCCAGTCCCTGGTTATACCTTAGTAAACAAAAAAGACAATAGCCCTGCCTCCAGGGAATCTGCATGAAAATGATGTAAATAAACAGCAAGATAAACATATAAACAAACAGAACACTTTCAGAGAGAGAAAAAACTTAGGCTGAACCTAGGTTTTTTTAAATAAGGTTTCAAAAATGACCATTAATTTTATGGTTAGCAACATATTCTACATGGATGTGCTGCTCACTTAATAATCATAATTTTTATTATAACTTTTTAATGACATTAGCCATAACTCTATGCAATACAGATCAGAGGTAATTACATTGATTGAATTATAATTTTCAAACAAAGAACTGATAAGATTAAAATAAGGCCTTAATCCCAAAGATCCACCACTATGTATGATATAGGAATATAATTTTCTCTTTTCCTTTTTTTCTAAATTAAAAATATCCTGTCAATGCAAAAAAAAATGTGTTTTTAACAGCTAAGAGCTAGGGTGTGTTGATTATAGACCATCCATGTTTGCTAATTAGCTTTACCCAAAAGAAAAGCAAGCTTTTAGGTAACATTTTTTTTGTTTTTTTTTTAATTTATTTATTTGTTTGTTTATTTATTAATTTATTTGTAGAGAGAGGGGAAAGGAGAAAGAGAGGGAGAGAAACATCACTGTGTGGTTGCCTCTCACTCACACCCCCAACTGGGGACCTGACATGTAACCTAGTCATGTGCCCTGACTGGGAATCGAACCAGTGACCCCTTGGCTCACAGGCCAATGCTCAATCCACTGAGCCACAGCAGCGAGGTCTTTTATGCATCTTCTTGACTGGAAAGAATGTACACAGTTTGTGGAACATTGCTTGACATTAGGTTCCTACTCTCCCACAAAAATTGGGAGAAACTGGTGCTGCCTACCCTGATAATTACATTTTAAAGAAATGGATCCTGAGTTCCTGAGGGAAAAAGAATTAAAAAAAATATCCCTGCTTTTTAAATGTGATGAAAAGAATTACATCCTAAAAGGAAGAAAATTTGTAATTACTGGTTTTCTATAGTAAATGCACAAAACAAAGGGAGGTCAGAATTTTGTGTTTAGATCCTGTGAATACTGTTAAGAGCAGAGGCTCAGAGGTAGATCAGAGGCAAGGGGAAGCCTCTCCAGAGTATGATCAAGCTCAGGGTATAGTTAAGGTTTCATAAATGGAAAAGAGAGAAAGATATAGTATTATGAATATTTATTAAATATATATATTATATATATAATACATATTTATATGTAATACAAATAGTTTAGTATAGTATTATCTATGTAACCCAGTATACATATATAAGTATTGTTGAGTATACGAGATCTGTCAAGAAAGTATCCAGCCATGCAATACGGAAAATATTGATATTTCTTGAAGAAGACATAAGAAACATTTAAAAAAGACAATGACACCTCAGTCTTCTTCAAAGTAGGCACCTTGGAGCCTCGCACATTCTCCCAATTGCCATCAGCTACCCCTGTCATATTTTACTGAGTTTTATTGATGGTCTGAAATCTCTTCCCTTTCAAAGGTGATTTTAGTTTTGGGAAAAGCCAGAAGTCACAGGGTGACAAATCTAGCCTCTAGGGTGGCTGAGTCACCTGGGTAATTTAATCTTTTGCCAAAAAACTCTGCACGAAATGTATTGTCCAATCACAAGTTGCCCATAGTTTCGGCCTTCTGAATTATCCAAATAGTTTCTGTGGTGAAATGCTCAAGCTTAATGCAAAATTTGATGTGTATTCCTTGCTGTACTCTCTCATTCATTTTGAATGTGACAGCCACAGTGTACACATGCTCACTCAATGGCATCTACTGCCCCACTGACTAGTACAGTGAAGTCGGCATTGTTCATGCATACACATTCCAGTCCACTCTCCTTGGTTGCCTGGTTACATCAATGTCTTACAAACCATTCTCATTATAGTAACAATACTCTACCTGGCTGGTTTGGCTCAGTGGATTGAGCGTCGGCCTGCGAGCTAAGTGTCGCTGGTTCGATCTTCCAGTCAGGGCACATCAGAGAAGGAAAACTCTGACTCCAAAACACCTCCGCTGCCTTGCGGCATACCTCTTCAGGGGAAAGGCTAAGGGAGTAAACCCCGACAGAAAATCCGGAGCCGGAGTCCCTAAGGCGGTTTGACGTTGTAGTCAACACCGGCAACTCCTGCGGCGCACCTGAAGCCAAGCTGTATTGACTCCGTCTTTCCCTTGGATCCTTCAGCTGCAAAGAGAGGGGGGGTCTGCTGCATGGGCAACAGCAGACCCTCCATATCACCCTGCCCAGGCTCTGTAGCTTCAGCTTCACTGGAGAGGACACTCCAGCGACATCGCAAGATGTCGATTCAACACAGGAGGAGACAGATACCGTGTCACTCCCGAGTCGGACTGCACAGCCATTCTCGGCGGTGCAGATAGACTCTTAAGAAGCTACACCATCGTCTCTCGAGACGGACGGCTGCCGCCGCCGACGACTTGGACTTTTTCCAGACAGACCTCGTATATGTATACACATATATCAATGTAATAAGATAAAAGTAGAGCTTTAATTTCAAAGATCCTCTAGTATTTATGATGTAAGATTACAATTATATTATATATAACACTAATTATTAACTAGTTAAGTATTTTGAAGAGCTTCATTATTTTAATATTTACCATAATCTTACAAAATAAATTTTACACAAATTTTAAAAAGAGAAAACTATGGAATAATGTGGTTAATATAATATCCATAAACAGATAGCAAAGGAATGACACAAAAGATTTCTTTTTTTAATCCTCACCTGAAGACATTATTTTCATATTGCTTTCAAAGACAGAGGAAAGAGGGAGGGGGAGAGAGAAACATCGATGTAAGACAGAAGCATTAATCAATTTCCCCCAATATGTGCCTGTATGTGACTGGGAACAAAACCCACAACTTTAAGTATGTGCTCTGACCAAGAATCAAACACACAACCATTCAGTTATGGGATAACATGCCAACCAATTGAGTCACATCAGCCAAGGCAGAAAGAGATTTTGATAGCAGAATTATTTTACTTTGATGTTGATGAACATAAATATGTATCACAAAAATAAGTTTAACTCGTACTAAATATGAAACAGAAGACTAAATTTAGACATTTGAAGATAAAAAATAAAAATTACATTTATTTGAAAAATATGTGATCTATTTTAAAAAGAGCATGTAGAACTTTATTAAAGTAAATACATAATTTATTATATGGATTTGGTTTGCTGACTAAATGAGTCCATGCTCATTTATGGGAAAATCATCTATATTAACAAAATAAATAAATAATTAAAAACTTCATTGATAAAAATACTTCAATAAAAACTAGTAAATAGAAAATACCATGAAATTTAAAAGGATTATTGTATAGATATGAGTTATAATTTTGTTTGCTTTTACTTCATTAAATATAGCTTTTTAGGGGGTTGTGGGGCTGTGTGAGAAAGGTAAAAAAATCAAACAAAAACAAAATAAAACAAGAAACCTTAAAGACACAGACAACAGTATGGTGATTACACAGGAAAAAGAGGCAGAGGGCGGTAAAAGAGATTATAGAGGAATAAATGGTGATGGAAATTTGACTTGGGGTGGTGAACACACAATATATAGATAATGTATCATAAATCTGTATACCTGAGATGTATATAATTTTATTAATCAATGTCACCCCAATAACTTTATTAATAAAATAATTGAAGCTTTTTACGCCTTCAGAGATTAACTGATGGCAATATTCAAAGAAGAAAAACATGGCATAATTTAATAATTTGAAATAGTATAGATTATCCATTTTGTACAGTTAAAAATGATAACTAAATCATTTGAATATGTTCTATATATCAGTCACAATGCTAAGTGCTTCATATATATCATTTTATTTAATTTTTACAACTATCAATGATTTTCATATGAGAACCTTTATTCTTCAATATGGTTAAATAATTGTCTCAGATAAATAAGAGTAGTAAGTGGTAAAGTGAAATTTAAAAGAATTGCATTTGGGACAACTCTAATGAGTCGTATAGCTTCAGAACAAAACAACCAACAAAACACATATTGTCAATGGTGATTGTTTATTTTATATAAATTAAGATTGTTAGATCTGCCTATTAAAACAGTAGAACTAATATGTATAAAGCAGAGTAAAGTACTAATCTGTTATCTGAATATCTGATTTTTCATTATTACTTTTTGATACTATATGCCTTTCAATACTGTTGTATTGACCAAATATATTAACCTATGTGAAAATATTGTTTCTCTACTATTGATCCATAACAAATTACCCCATAATTTAGTATCTGCAAATAATAATTTTATTTTGCTATAGGTTTTAAGAATGGCTCTGCTAGGCAATTCTAGCTTGCGGTATTTCATGTAGTTGCAGCCAGATGTTGATGAGGACTGCAGACATCCTAAATGGCTCACTTACTTGATTGGGCTGATACTGACAATCTGCTGTGAGCTCATTTGGGAATATCTATCTTAGCACCCAAACAGATCTTCCCATCCTGACAATCTCAAGGTGCTCAGGCTTCTTACATAATGACTGCTGTTTTCTATTGGTGGCAAAAAAAAAAGTTACTAAATTCATTAAGGGAAACAAAGCTCATCTCTTAATGAGGGTTATGTTATGTCAATGAATGTGCATGTATGTTTTATAACTTCCACAACTATGTTGGAGATATACATATAACATAAAATTATTATTTCCAAGTTTAGTGAAAAAATCTATACCTAAGTATATATTTTATTTTAAAACATATAAGTGATTAAAAATATTTTATCTTACCTTTTTCCCATTTCAATGCATTGTATGCTTATTTGCCATATTTGAAAAATACTTCAATAATGAAATTTTAAAGCTGTCTGAAGTCTTTAATTCAAATTTAACTACTGTTATTTTGTTTCTTACTAGTCTTATTAATATCAGAAAGAAGAAGTCTTACAAAGATTGAAACATGCGATATTTAACTCACTATGTTTCTTACTTTACAAGCATCCTGCTCAGCTCCTCTTTTGTTGGCAGGGTCCCGCAGGTATCTAAAGTAAAGCAGGTCCCATGAGCACCCAAGTCAGGCTACATGGAAAGCAGTTCCACAGCCATCCCCGCACCCCCCACCCCCGAGCTTCTCAGAGTAGTATAGCTTTATCACATCTGAGTTGAAGTTATCTATGGGAATCAGCCAAGAGGTCTCTTATATTTTTCCCCAGTTTGAATGTTTTTTATTTAAACAGAATGTTTCCATTCATGGAAAATAATTCTTCATCCAAATTTATTAAAATTATATTTTGGAAAATATTTCTTGGATTTTGTACTATATGACAGATTTTTTGGGGGGGTTGCTTACTAGTAACATGCTTTCTTTTCCTTTTTGTGCATGTGTGTATCTGTGTGTGTGTAGTGTTAGAATTTTAAAAATAAAACTTGTTTGTAGTAAGTGTGAAAAATGACTAGACTTTGAAGCATGAAGCAGTTGAGATAAATGTAAACATGATCTCGTCTCTCAAAAAAAGCATTCTATACTGGGTTCTGACAGTACATGGAAACAAACTATTAACTGTGGTAGTAGGAGATACACAAATTTTATATAATGATTAATCTTAATAGTAATATTGGTACTTTGGATTAAATCAGTTTCACCTCTGGCCCAGTAATCTTACTAAGTTTAGACCATAGTGCAAAATATAAAACCAGGGAATTTGAGTACAAGAGAAAGATGCCTAGAAATCCTGAGAAATTAGCAACTGCAAAACTCCTACCTAAATACAGGGACATGAGTGAAATTTAAGTGTGAGTTATATAAAAGGTAGCTTTACAATGACATAAAAAATAAAACATTTTACAAATAATAAAAATTAGAAAATCAAATGGAAATTTTTAAGAAATCACTATTTTATGTTAATTGAGTTATAAAGAGAAGTCTTTTTATCTGTTTTCGCTTAGAAAATATCTTCTAGCATTGTAATAGTATATTTAAAAGAAAATTTAATTTGTAGTTTTGTGACTTAATTACTTGTGCCTTAAAAGTATATCTTGGAAATTACCCTGCCACACAATAATTATTTACAAGTAATATAAATTAGGTACAAATCAGATGGCTATCTCAAATTGCACTAACTATAATTATTCTATAGAGAAAATTAAAATGTTATAGGTAGGGGAGGCAAACAGGTAACATAGCTTTATTATGAATATAATTTGAAATTGTGAGCCAAAATATTTTCTCCATCATGTATGGGAAGCTGGGGTGCTTGTTGGTGGCAAATGTAGCTCAGCCCTATATTTGGAAAACCACTGGGAGCGTGCCAGCACACAGGACCCACTCCATGCACCAGTTGTCCTGTGGGGAACCAGGCCTGCATTCTGTAATAGCTTAAAAGCCTGCTTTCTGCTAAAGGACCCCCTCATCCTGGGCTGAGAACAGCAGATGTCCAGCGTGTAACCTTGAAGCAGTTTCTTAGGGCCTATTCTGGGCTGATTTTTAAGAACAGGATGTGGCTAGAAGAGTTATTCTTATCATCCATGCATGTGTAACATTCTTTTCTCTGTTATATAAAAGTAATAATTATATAAGGCAATAATTGACACAATGATTCATGACTTTCTTGGATGTAATCCACCTAAAGAATTAATAAAATCCTGTTAAGGCAGGGGCAAACTGTGCTTTCTCTTCTAGAAAGTGGCCAGTTTTGTCCCCTCTTCTCCACAGGATTCTTGTAGTCCATGTGCATTTATTCATTTCATCCACAACGCCATGGACCCTATTGGTCAGAGGTCCACGACAATCATGCCTATCACTTAATTGAGTGCAATCTAAATACAGTTAAGTGAACATTGTTATATTTATGAACTATTTTAGTCTTCTGTATAGAGTTGTCATGGACAAATAATAGAGAGAGGTCAATTAATATTTCATATGCTTCTTAAGCATACAAAGTCAGCATATTGTAGTCATGAAGAATGCAGTCTTTACAGTCAGAATACATTGGTTTAAGATACAGCCCCTAATACCGTCAACCTGTATAACCTAGTTTCTTCATCTGTAAAATAATGAAAATGGGTACCTAAGATATGCAGTTATTCTAAATATTAAACTCTATAAATAAAATGTGATTAATATTAACTAGAATTAATGTTAAAATTGGACATTCTCTTTGCAACCAGGCTTTTTATTTCTTAATTCCTTTCATTTTTTATTTTAGTTTGCTTTAAGAGGCATGAGCACTATTTAAATGGAGTCCAGAACTCAGGATAAATAGACACAATAAAGGGCTCATCAATCCTGCAGCACAACAAAAAACACATTTAGTTTTCAGTGTCAAATGCAAAGTAAGAATATCACTTGATATACACTTGATTCAACCTAACAAATTAAAAGGTATACTGAATTTTATTATAAAAATTGTATGTCTTTAATACATATACAAAAGAAGTTTTCAGAACAAGTATAATATTAGAATTTTAGTTTGGTTAACTAACTCAATGGATATAGAAACTTTTATACATTGTACATTGTACATGGTCAAAATGGAGTGGGAAAACCTTCCTTAAATTGTTTATTATTATAAGTAATTTAAAATCAGGAGTTTCTTTTGGCCAACTATATATTTTTTCTCATAGAAATACATCAGAGGTTCTATTGGTTCTTTACGTTTTTAGACTGAAAGTAACTAGGTTATCTAAACCAAAGCTCTTATCAAAGAGTTATATTTAAAAAAATGATTAAGGAAAATTAACTAAGGGCTTCTCGTGTCTCTCGTCCTGGTATAAAAATGTTGAAATTGCATTCCTAAATTCTAAGATGAATTTTGTAAAACCTATTAACTGAATGCCTCACCACATATATTAGTTGATATCTTGATTCTTCACTTAAATATGAACATTATCATAATAGATGAAACCTAATATTATTAATTATATTTATATAGAAATAATAATATGCACTGCCATATATAACCATATATATTATATATTATATATGATTTACTACATTTCATTAATTCTAAAGTGAACATTTTTCACAATTTAAAACTTTAATTTTAAATCATGCAATTGATGTGATTAGAAAATATTGGGTATATTTAATTTTAATTTAATTATCTACCTACATACTTCCAGCCAAGATGGAGGTGTAGACAGACACACTGCTAGAGATAAACAGAAATTCCAGAAAACCAAACTGCATGGAAGTCCAGCAAACAAAGATATAAAGAAATACTTATCCAGACAGGTAGAAGGGGTGGAACCAGGGCAGAGAGGACGCAGTATGGTGGTGGCAGGAGAGGTGGCATCAGCAGGCCGGAGAAAAGCACAGTTACACATTTTAAAAAGTCAGGAGGGACACCAGGGGAGCATTCCCAGATCCTCACCAGACCACGCAACTCACTGTCCCAGCACTGGGGAAAATCAAGCCTCGTTGCTTCTGACTGTGCAGATCAGTGGGGCTTGGGGTGGAGGCAGAAACTGCTCATCTCTCAGCAGAGTCTGCTTGTTTAAAGGGCCCCCATGGTCTTAGAACATCCGCAGACCCACCCATTCTGGGAACAATGACCAGGGCAACAGCTAGAGGGGCGCCAATTCCATACGGAAGTGGGAGAAATGCCTGGAAGAGGGGCAAGTGCTGCGCAAATGGCATTGTTCCCTCTCAGACCCCTGCCCCACATACAGCACCACAACGTGGTGAAACAGGTTGCCCTGTACTGACAAATCCATAAGGCTCCACCCCTTACAACATAACAGGAGTGACAGCTCTACCTAAGACACAGAGGCAAACAAACACAGAAGCCTGACAAGATGAGGAGACAGAAAAGTATGGCCCAAAAGACGGAAAGGCTCAAGGTTCCAGTGGGAGAACTAAGTGATGAGGAGATAGCCAACATAACAGATACAGAATTCTGAACACTGGTGATAAAGATGCTCACAGGCTTGACAGATATGCTTGAGTATGGCAAACACTATGCTAAGTGAAACGAAGAAAAATCTGCACGAAACCAATGGTGAAGGGAAGGAAACTGGGTTTCAAATCTATATTTGGAATATAGGAAGAAAGAAACAGTCGACCAGTACAGAATGAGAAAACACGAATTGAAAAAAATGAGAAGAGGCTTGGGATCCTCTGGGATGACTTTAAATATGCCAACATCCGAATCATGGAGGTGTCAGAAGGAGAAGAGGAAGAGCAAGAAATTGAAAACTTATGTGAAAAAATAATAGAGGAAAACTTCCCAAATTTTGCGAAGGAAATAGGCATACAAGTCCAGGAAGCATGGAGAGTCCCAGGTGAGCTGAACCAAGAGGAGACTACACTAAGACACATCATGATTAAAATGCCAAAAGTGAAAGATAAAGAGAAAATCCTAAAAGCAGCAAGAGAGAGGTGGAGAGTTGCCTACAGTGGGGTGCTCATAAGACTATCAGCTGATTTCTCCCTTTTTGCAGGCAAAAAGGGACTTGCAAGTAGTATTCAGTGTGAAGAAAAGCAACCTATAACTAAGATTACTCTATCCAGCAAAGCTATCATTTAGAATGGAAGGGCAGATGAAGTATTTTCCAGACAACGTAAAGCTAAAAGAGTTCATCATCATTAAGTCATTTTTATATGAAATGTCAAAGGAACTTAAGAAAAAGAAGATCAAAACTATGAACACTAAACTGACAACAAACTCACAGCTATCAAAAACTGAATCTAAAAAATAAAAATAAAATCCAACAAAGCAAACCAGAATAGGAACAGAATCATAGGTATGGGTATCATTTGGAGAGTTATCAGCTGGGAGGTGGAAGGGAGAGAAATGGGGAAATGGTGCAGGGATTAAGAAGTATAATTGTTTGGTACAAAATAGACAGGGGGAAGTTAAGAATAACATAGGAAAGGGTGAAGCCAAAGAACTTATACTCATGACCCATGGACATGAACAATGGTGTGGGGATTGACTAAGGGAGTGGGAGGTGCTGGGTGGAGCAGGGCAAAGCGAGAAAAATCAGGACAACTGTAATAGCATAATCACTGTAATATAATTAAAATTAAAAAATGAAAATGGTTTGGAACTAGATAGAGGTAGTGGTTGCACAACACTATGAATATACTAAACGCCACTGAATTGTTCTCTTTAAAATGGTTCATTTAATGTTATGTGAGTTTTACCTCAATAACAAAAAAGGTAGTTAAATAAGTAAATCAGCTGACACACACAGATACAAAATTATCTACCTACTTATTTATTTTTATTAGTCCTCACCTGAAGATACGTTACTGATTTTTAGAGAGAAACACCGATGTGAGAGATAAACATTGATCGGTTGCCTGCTGTACACACCCACCTGAGGATTGGACTTGTAACATTTTTGGTGTATGGATAGACACCCCAATCAACTGAGCCATGCAGCCGGGGCAGGTATATTTTAACTGATGTATTTTAAACTTATTTTTATTGTTGACACTACTACAGATGTCCAAATTCCCCTCCCTCCCCTTTGCCCGCCTCCACCCACACTGTTGTCTGTGTCCATGTGTCATGCATATGTGTTCTTTGGCTGATCCCTTCAATTTCTTTTATCCAGTTTCCCCTCGCCTCTCCCTTCTGTCCACTATTGGTCTGTGCCATGTCTACTATGCCTCTGTTTCTATTTTGTTTGTAAGTTTATTTGTTCATTAGATTCCACATGTAAGTGAGATATTTTTAGTCGTAAGCTTCCTCATATGATGTAAAGTAATACATTTTGCAATTTATGTCACCTTTCATCTTTCAATTTCTGGCAGCTTCTCCTTTTGTTAGATAATAAAACCTTGTTTATATTTCAGAGGTGTATTTATTGTACTCTGTAGTGGCAGTAATAAATTGGAAGATAGGTGCTTTGTGAGAGCAAAGTTCGGTAGACTCGCCCTGCTGAAGGGCAGTGTCAAGGAGGGCAGCAGGTGGTTGCCAGGACCACGTATGTCTGCAAGATCCATTTTGATGTCAACCATGGAATGTTTCATAGAAAATGGAGGAAGGAACTCTGCCCAACAGTGAGTCTAATTTATGTCACTCTGCTGTGATCAGTGAAATTCTCTTCTTCTTCAAAATTGTCCTAAAATTAAAAATCAATGTGAGCAAGAATCTCAGTTAATCAGGTAAATAATAAAAAATAATGATTGTAATGATGAAATTTTGATGATAATTAATCTATTGACCTTTTCATCTATCTAATGTATGATTAGAGAAGAAACATATATGCTTCTTTGTTTATGAAGTTTTCTTGTTCCATATTGAAAAGAAATTTTCTTTTCCCACTTAGAAAACTTGGGGAAGGGGGTTTTCTACCACTTCCTTTCTTATCCTTGTCTCTATAAAGGAGTGGATTGTTCATTGTCTGACATCAGTTGGACCGTGATTTACTAAAGATGCAACAGACTCACTGTATTATACATCAATTATCATTTAAAACACAAAATTGCATTTCTCTCATTCTTGTTTTTTTTTTTTTTTGCTTCATGGATGAATAGGAATCAGAACCTTTCTTCCTCAATTCAGAGTCACATGCTCTCTCTTCATTCTTCTCTTACACTGTAATAAACACAGACTTTTCCCCAAATCATGAGCTAGGCAATCTAGGCTAGATAGACACTAAACATGAGCGACAGAGCATGTACCTTCCTCTCCACTGCCAAGCCTGAGTTAGAGAGTCAGGCCTACAGCTTTGCTCCAGACCCATGTGAACAGATTTGG
This sequence comes from Furipterus horrens, assembly GCF_987537825.1. Taxonomy (NCBI): domain Eukaryota; kingdom Metazoa; phylum Chordata; class Mammalia; order Chiroptera; family Furipteridae; genus Furipterus; species Furipterus horrens. Next base: position 29,394,904 of record NW_028327182.1, on the reverse strand, counting down.
AATTTATTCTGAAGATCTAGTCATCTGGCTTTCTTTTTCTACAAACACATCAGAGGTGCAGATCTCAAACCTAAGACTGCATGGTATCAGGAAAGAACATTTTAGCTTTTGTCCTAAATTATATTCTCCAATATATTTGATTACTTATCTTTTCTTTGTGTATTCAGAAGCGAAAGAAGAAAGAAGGGATAAGGACACCACAAAAATATTAGCAGATATCATTACAAAGTACTTATTTTATTCCTGCACCCAAATAAGCTCTTTAAATACTTTGTCTTATTTAATTCACTCAAAACCTCCATGTGATTACCCTCATTTATTGGGTAACAGAGCCCCAACATGGATAAGAAATTCACTTTGATCTGACAGGTGGCAAATGGCACAGTCAGATGTCAAACCACAGTCATTCTAATTCTAGAACTTAAGTTCTCACACTATATTGCACATGGGGCAATGCTTTTGGCTCAGTGACTCTAAGAAAGCAGCTGCTAAGTGAAGATCATAGAAGTTTCCACTGTGATTCAGAAGACACAACTGCTGTTCCTGTTGCTTCCTTGCTTGCATGTGGAGCCATAGATACCAGTGCAGATCTGGGAACACTTCCTTTTGATGGTGGCTGTCGTCTCCATGGGTGGATTGTGGGTACAGACTGTGAGATGGTAGATAACAAACATTACTAAGGACACAGATGTGTTTCCAGATTGGTCGGGAGGCATCACAAGCACCAAGAAGCCCAGACTAAGAGGTGGATAACAGACTGCTTCCTTACATCTCAGACAGCAGGGCTCTTACTGTCTTAACTTTGGGATCTGGCAGCCCAGGCTGGTTTCCCTGGATACAGGAGCTTCCCTGCTTAGAAAGAGTGAATCATCAAGTGTTTTTGAATTTGTTCAGATGGTTGAAGGACAAATGCTCCCTGAAAAATAGGAGAGGCTCTATTTTTAAGAAAGTGAGAAAAATAGATTGATTTTAAAAATGTATATGTCCAGATCTAGTCTAGTTTTAGTTATTTTATAGTGGTCTTAAATTCAATCTTAAGAAAAATTATAGTAGAAGTATATGTTATAGTAACATTTTCTTTTACTATAAGGATGAACATTTGGAACAGATTATGTTTAATAAATTTTATGATATTGCTTATATACATCAAAAATCACCTGAAAATATCAACACATATTTACTTCTCTTTCTGAAGAATGAATGCAAATATGGAACTCAAGGAGCATTACAATTATTATTTTAAGGGTATCAAAATGGGAATCATATCTTTTCATTGCTATCACAGCCCCAAGAACAATGTCTTGTATGTAAAGTTTCAGTATTCTGAAAAGATTAAGTTTCCTTCTCCTACTTCTGACTAAAGTAAGTAATGTAAAGAGTGAACCAGTTATCGTTTTTATCATTCTAAGTACCTATTCAGTCATTCTGCATTTTTTAATTTGGTTAATATTGACTGGCATTTATATCGAAGTGTTTTTAATTTTGGAACTATAAAAATAATTGATGAAAACTACATTAAACTGGAAATTCCTAGATAGGATAGGCTACATGTGTAGAACTAATAAGAAAGCTTAAGCACCTGAAAAATAAATGTGGTCATAAATCTAGCTCCTGAAGGAAGAGGTTGACACCCTAAAACAAAATGTCATAAGAAACTTAAGCTTGACCTGGTTTGCTACAGTGACTTTAGGGAATCTGATCTGTTGTGAGGGATAAGGGTAATAGAAACTTCTAGAAAAAGACAGTATTTAGGTTTGTGGTAATACCACTCCCTAATAGTACTTTATTAGGAGCAGTTTAACAGATCACTACTTAGTGAAAAGAGTATCCAGGAACCAATATCCACTTTTTAAGGAAATAGAATTGAAAACTATGTTAACACAAAAAACTGCACAAGGATGTATGTATATAGACACTTCCTTCATAATTACCAACTAGTAAGCAATCCAGATACCCTTCAAAAGGTGAGTGGATGAATAAACTATACTATATTTATATAAGGGATATTACTTAGCACTAAAAAGAAATAAACTATAAAGGCATGAAAGTTATGGAGAAATCTTAAATGTGTAAAGGAAGCCAATCCCAAAAGGTTGAATACTGTCTGATTCCAACTATGACATTCTGGAAAAGGCAAAACTGTGGCTACAGTAAAATATTGGTAGTCACCAAGAATTTGGGGGGAGGGAGTGATGACTAGAACTTGGGGGTTTTTAGGACAATGAAACCAATCTGTAGGATACCATAATAGTGGACACATGTCTTTATACATGTGTTAAAGCCCATATAAAGTACAACATCAGGAGTGAACCTTAAGATAAGCTATAAACTTTGGTGGTGATGATGTGTCAGTGCTGGTTCATTACTTGTAACAAATGTATCATTCTGGTGTGAGATGTGGATGGTGGGAAAGTCTATGAGTGTGTGTGATAAGAGGATATATGGGAACTCAATTTTGCTGAGAACTTAAAAGTGCTTTAATTTTTTTTTAAAGGACTAATATATTTTAACTGGTACAATACAAAATTTAATAGCTCAGGTTTAGAAGTGAAATATATGGATTATTCATATTTAAACTGCTATACACATATGCCATAACACTCACCTATTAGATCATTTTAAAGGCAAAACATTGCTGAAAACATAAATTGTGACACTCAGTAATTTTTACCATAACACACTCAACAATCCACTTATAGTGATAAGGCAAAATCAACAATGTCTGTATGAAAAATCAAAAACAGTAACAACTAAAAACAACCACCAATGCAAAACACCAGTGGTGGAGATGTTAACAAAACAACTTTCCTGAAATTATTGAAACTATCAAATATCTTTATGTATAAAAACTAGTGAAAGCTTTGCCATGTTGTGAATAAAACCTCCCACACTTAGATGACATGTCAAAGTATAGTTTTATAATACAAGGTCTGTCCAGAAAAAGTCGAGCCATTGTTAATATAACAAGGATGGTTTGCATGATATCCATGTAACCTGGCAGCCAAGGAGAGTGGATTGGAATGTACATGTGTGAATGATGAGGACTACATTGTATTAGTCAGTGGGGGCAGTAGGCGCCATTGAGTGGGCATGTGTACTGTGTGGCCATCACATTCAAAATGACTAAGCGAGTAAAGCAATACATCTGCATCAAATTTTGTGTTAAGCTTGAACATTCTTCTGTGGAAACTACTCAGATGATTCAGAAGGTCACAGCTATTGGCAGCTGGTGATTTGCAGTTTCACCACACCAATGCATCTGCACATGCATCACGTCTTGTGCAGTTTTTTTGTGAAACATCAAATCACCCAGGTAACTCAGCCCCGCTACAGCCCAGATTTGGCACCTTGTGACTTCTGGCTTTTCCCAAAACTAAAATCACCTTTGAAAGGGAAGGGATTTCAGACCATTGATGAGATTCAGGAAAATATGACTAGGCAGCTGATGGTGATTGGGAGAACTGTGTGAGGTCCCAAGGTGCCTACTTTGAAGGGGACTGAGGTGTCATTGTTCTATGTACAATGTTTCTTGTATCTTGTATATTCTTTAACAAATATCTTAATTTTTCATATTAAATGGCTGGATACCTCCTGGACAGACCTTGTATGCTCATGTTAGTTTATCAATCCAAATTTCAGTGATCCTTCTACCATGCTTCTTATTATATTGCTAAATAACAGTTTGTCATCTGTGGCAGTAAATATCAGTCTTTGTAATCTGTAATATTTACTTATTGTAAGTTAATTTAATTAGAGTTAGCCATTGTTTGGGATGTTTTCATCTTCTGCTATTTGAATATTGTGGAAAATCAGTGGTTCATGGACAGGTGTGCAAGTCAGAATAACCCAGTGCCTTTTCAAAATAAAGGTGTGTGCCTAGTATTTCCATAAGTAGTTTATATAGAATGCTTCTAGAATGTGGAATAAGCATATGTGTTTTGGAAAAACAAAACAAAACCTTCTATCTGATTCTTTCAACACATGCCTTTTTATTTATATTTATATTTTATGAATATCCAATGATTTTTTCCATGCTTATAAATAACAGAAAAGGGAAGCAATACAAAAGAAGATTAATTAAAAACCATAAGCATGTTAAATCCATACAATGAATGTTATGTATTGGGCCAAAATAACAATGTACATCTTTGCACATTTACCAAAAAAAATAAAAAGATATTCATAATAAAAAGTACAAAAATAAGTTAAAAAGTTATATACATATATACATAGGAAGGAATGGCACATGCCTTTTTAATATACATCTCAAAAAATGAAGATTTTAAATAAAGTTATAAATCAAAATGTTGATTTTACATGAACAGATATAAAATATTTTATATTATTTCAAAACATTAGACAAATTTAAACACATCATAATATGGTATTCCTTTTGTTTTCATAGAAGTGTTTTTAGAATTCCAAAGTTATATTTCCCTAAATAAAAATGAATGATCTTTTAAATTACAAAACACATGACTGATAAATAAGAAAGTGATATATATGTAGCCTTTAAAGTTAGTCACTTGTTTATCGAATGGGATGTAAAGAGGGACTCAGTAATTTAAGAGATTAACCACATTTAAATATAATTATTTATACTAACATTTTATAGATATGGCTTTTGCCTAACACTAATTTTGTTGGAATAAGTACTGACCTTTTACTTTTTTAAATATTAAGCAGTGAACGATGTGGCTATGTTATTTTACATTAAACCTCTTTCTGGGCACATCTCAGGGCAGGGATTTTTACCTTGGCTCATCACTGGAAAAACTTATTTTGGGAGGTTTTATTGCTTGAGCTTAAGGATGTAACTGGGAGAGGCGCTAATGTCAAACTTCAGAATTTTATTTCCAAAGATTCTTTTACTGCATCAAGGAGAGACTGTAAAAATGCAACAGTAACCTTTAAATCATTTTTATCTTTCCCACTGAAATCAAGAAGCATTCAGTTACTGAACTTTACAATTAAATATTAAAGCAATCATTCACAAAAAATTCAAATAGATATGCTGCATTTAATGAATAATCATTTTATGTGTTAATCTTGTCTTAAAGAACAGATAATTTCTAAATCAAATGTGTCTGTTAAATTATTTTCACCAATTTCCTTAAATATAGAACTCATGCAAATCATTCATGTTCTTATATTATTCAATAGTTTTTATATATATTGTGTTTTTATTTGGGGAGTGAATATAAAATTCTGATTTTAATATAGTATGGAATAAAATATAAGTCTAAATTCTGTGATTTATTTATTTATTTTATTTCAATATGGTTTTACTGTGAGTAAAGCTTAATAAATTCCTTTTATAAAACTGTGATTTCTTTTAAACCATTCCAAAACCAAAAAACATTATATATGTATCTATATTATGTATGTATGTATGTATGTATATATATATATATATATATAATATTCTATGATATAAACAAGATATTTATGTGTCCATTTTTTCTTTTTGGTTTCCAAGTTTTAAGTATAATTTTATTGATTATGTGATTACAGTTGTCCCAATTTTTCCCCGTATTTCCCCCTCCGCCCGGTACCCTCTTTCTCTCCAGTAATCCCACCCTTAGTTCATGCCCATCGGTCACACATACGAATTCTTTGGCTTCTCCATTTCTTATACTATTCTTAACATCCCCTTATTTTGTACCTACCAATTATGCTTCTTAATCCCTGTACCTCTTCCCCTACTCTCCCCCTTCACCCTCTCTACTGATAACCCTCCACATGATCTCCACATCTATGATTCTGATTCAGTTCTAGTTGTTTGCTTAGTTTGTTTTAGTTCTTTGTTTTCGATTCAGTTGTTGATAGTTGTGAGTTTGTTGTCATTAAATCTTTATAGTTTTGATCTTCTTTTCTTAAATGAGTCCCTTTAACATTTAATATAATAAGGGCTTGATGATGATTAACTCGTTTAGCTTTACCTTTTCAGGGGAGCCTTAATCTGCCCTTCCATTCTAAATGATAGCTTTGCTGGATAGAGTAATCTTGGTCGTAGGTCTTTTGTTTTCATCACTTTGAATACTTCTTGCAAGTTCCTTCTTGCCTGCAAAATTTGTTTTGAGAAATCAGCTGACAGTCTTATGGGAACTTCTTTGTAGGTAACTCTGCTTTTCTCTTCTTGCTTTTAAGATTCTCTCTTGATTTTTAACCTTTGGCATTTTAATTATGATGTGTCTTGGTGTGGTCCTCTTTAGGTCCAACTTGTTTGGGACTTCCTGTGCTTCCTGGACTTGCATTTCTATTTCCTTCACCAAATTCTGCAAGTTTTCTTTCATTACTTTTGCAAATACATTTTTAATTTCATGCTCTTTCTCTTTACCTTCTGGCATACCTATGATTTGGATGTTGGCACTTTTGGAGATGTTTCAGAGTCTTCTTATTCTGTCCTCATTAAAAAAAAAAAGATTCTTGTGTCTATTCTGTTCTGGTTGCATGTCTATTTCTTCCTTATGTTCCAAATCATTAACTTTAACCCCAGCTTTTCCTTTCACTGTCGGTTCCCTGTGGATTTTTTCTTTATTTCATTTAGTATAGCAATCATTTATTCCCTTAGGCATTTGCTGAACTCAATGAGTTCTCTGAGCATGCTTATCATGAGTGTTTTGACCTGTGCTTCTGATAGGTTGGCTATCTTCTTTTCATTTACTTATTTTTCTGGGGTTTTGTTCTGTTCTTTCATTTGGGCCTTATTTCTTTATCAACTCAATGTGGCAGCCTCCCTGTGTTTGTTTCTGGGTATTAGATAGAACTGCTTTGACTCCCTGTTGTAGCACACATGTTAAATTGTATGGGGCAGAACCTTAGATATTTGCCAGGGTGGGGTAACCCACTTCACCACTTTGTGGCTCTGTATGTGGAAGAGGGATTGAAGAGGGGACAATGCCACTGCCTGGCTGCTGGTGGCTTGCTCAGCACTCCTCCTATTTCCAGTCACTTCACCCACTTCGTGTATATGACTAGTGGCCTTTTTGCTGTTGCCCTGGTGGTGGTTCCCAGAGTGGGTGGGTTTGCCTATGTTCTAGGACTGTGCAGACCCTTTAATTGGACTCTCCTGAGAGACTGGCAGTTTCTTCCTCTGCCCCAACCCCTGGTTTTTACAGCCAGAAATTATGAGGCTTTATTTTCACAGTGCTGGAGCCCTGGGTTGTGTGCTCTGGCCTCAGTCTGGGATGGCTTGCTCCCAAGGTATCCCTCCTGTTTTTTTATCCATTACATAAGTGTGGGACCTCCCATTCCACCAACCATGATTATCACACTGTGGCCTTTCTGCCCTGTTTCTCCAGCTCCACTTCTCCTACCCTTCTGGATAAATATTGCTTCTTTACATCCTTGGTTTTAGACTTCTGTATGTCTCAATTGTCTGGAAGTTCTGGGTGTTTTTTGTCTTGAGGTTAGTTATGATCCTTCTTATGGTTGTACAAGGAGGCAAAATGTGTCTATCTATGCCTCCATCTTGACCAGAAGTCTGATTTCCAAGTCTTAATCAAGAACTCATACAAAATATTCCAGATAAATGAGTTTTAATCCTCAATCCTAATCTCTCTCCTCTTTGTCATCCTGGTTAATCTGGAAGTAATGTAATTTGTAACTGTCTTTGCTCTCAGTAAATCATGTAAATTATTCTTCTTTAAATATTTTTGTGAGATATTTCAAATACATTTTTTTGGGAAAAAAGCACCTTAGAAGTTACAATAACCTTGTTCTTACTTCTTTCAATCAATACTTATAACTCCTACAGTGGGAGTCCCAGTTTTACCATTCACTTTGAATCTCTTCTGAAGAAATTGCTCAAAATTGACAGCATCCATGATTCCATCTTTTACAGGGTGGGCACAGTCAGGGGATAACTTCAGAACCTGCATTTTTTTTCCCCCTCACTTCTCCACAGGTTTTTTCACAGGCTCCATGGCAGCATAGGAGACAGAAAGCCCATTTTCAAATGTAATAATCAATCTATCTATTGCATATGTTAGTAAATTTTTAAAAAACCGACTGGAATCTTAAAGAATATTATGCAACAGTAATATTAATTCTATGATAAGCTGTACTATAAATATCAGTTATATGTATAAAAATGTACATCAATTATAGTGATCATTTTATAATTCTTACTTGTGAGAAGTCAGCCTCTGTTTAATTTCTACTATCCTTAAGAAACATAAAATTAAAGATAAAATGTATAATTTTTCTCACACTTGCTTTGAAATGACAATAGCTGCTTTAAAGTATACTCTTGTCAGGAGAAAAATTCTGAGTTACATTGTTCGGTACTTTTAAATCTAAATTGTGACTATGTTGAAAGGGAAAATTAAATTTCAATTATTTTAAAGAAATCCTGAATAGAGAGCCTTGATAAACAAAAACAAACATCAAAAATGTTCACAGTAAGCTCCTTAAATTTCCATGCAAATCTCTTAGCAGATGTTTCTAAGAATCTCTTTTCTCTATGGTAAATTTTATTTCCTTCACTATATGACAATTTTACACAACTTTCTCATAAAACTTAGAAAGAAGTTAGGACTTGAAAATGTTCATTGAAAAACAATATATTCTGTGGCGACTTCAAAGTCCATAAACAGAAAATCTGTGGTTATAATGGGTATATTTAACAAATTTCAGCAATGTAATTTTTTGGGTGAGATAAACTGTAAAGGTTAAATCATAATTACAGTCTCACTGGAGGAAAAACTGCTAGTAGAGTTTATTGCAATTCTTGCTATAAATTCATTTCTTCTCATCATTGTCATTTGTGAATATATTTATTAGCATATGATTATTGATGTAATTTTTAAATTTAATATGTGGATTCATATGAAACAATCGTGTTGATGATGATAACAATTAATTTAAAAATAAAATTTTTGTAAAATAAATTTATGTGAAATTGTAAAAAAATATAAAGGTATATGTAATTCATTGTTGTCACCTGTGACCTAACATTTTAAAGTTTGAAATTTAGAATTTATTTACTTCAAACTTGTCATATTTTGATGAAAATACAAATGCAACCTAAAATGATTAAGTGACATGCTTATGTTCCTGTAAGTACTTATTGTTGTATACATATCAATTAGAGTAGAATTCAGTGCAGACATAGATTTAATGAGTTCATAAGAATAAGAACTTATTTAAGTTCCTATACCTCAAAGTCATTGAAGACATTAAATAGTTTTATAGCATTCTACTGTCACTTTGAATTGCCTGCTGACAACTTAATAGAACTTAAAAAGAACACCTTCAGTTGGCCAATGAACTCTGATTTATTGCTAACGATCTAGCAGTGAATGAAATATGTTTTGGTTATGATTGCTGGGGTTGAGGGTGTGTGGATGAGGGTAAAGAAAGATAAATGATAATGGATGTAGACTTGACTTTGGGTGGTGAACACACAATACAGAGTACAGATGATGGGTTATAAATTTGTGCACCTGAAACCTGTATAATTTTGTTAACCAGTCATCCCAATAAACTCAATTAAATAAAAAAAAAAAACATGAGTTCTGCAATTCAACTGTTTGTCTTCAAATTTCAGCTCTTTTACTTTCTAGTATGAGATAGTATATGTGTGGTTAAAATCTTGGAAGCCAGAGAGAGACTGCTTGGATTTGAATACCAGCTTCATATTTTTTTCAACCATGCAGCCTTGAGCAAGTTACACTATTTTATGTGTTTTAGATTTCTCAAACAAAATAAAAAATATAGCAGTACCTACTTCATATGCTTTGTTGTTCAGATAAAATGAACTGTTGTATCTGAAGCTCTTAGAATAGTATCTGATTCCTTCTCTTACCCCCAATAGTTATGTTTTAGTGACAATAATATCTATTATACATGTAAGATACTTAATACAGAATCTGACAAGCAGCAATTACTTATTAAATATTAACTTCTATTATTTCATTTATGTCAAAAGAAATAAGTGCCGATTTTGCATCAGTAAGTTTGCGAGTCCTTGGGATATGTTAGCAAACCAAATGTTTCTTTTTTTCTACTAATAGCTTTCAGGGAAGACAGAAATTACACAAAAAGTATAACTTAAATGCAAATAATAAGTTAGAACATGGTAAAAGCTATAGGGAACAAGCATATAGAGTAGTACAGCGAGTTGAGAGGGTCAGGGATGGCAGAGGTTGCAATTTTACATACATTTGGACAAAGAAGAATTAGTAACATGGTAGTTATTTGTGTAGGCTCAACTCTGAGCCACAGAGATATTTGGGAAACAGAAACATTTGGGATAGAGGAAACAATTTGTGGAAAGGTTTGGTGGCAAAAAGGGCCTGCTATGTATGGGCCTGGAAAGAAGGCCAGCATCGTTTTAATAAATTGAGCAGGAAAGCAACTATCAGAAACTGGAGTGAAAACAGGGAAATCACATAGGGCCTTATAGGTTTTGTTTTTGTGAAATGAGAATCACTATATACGTTTGAACACAGTAGTGCTATGATCTGAATTACATTTTAAATGGACCCCTCTGATGCTATTGCAAGAAGAGATTCTTGAAAATCAAGGGTAGAAGTAGAAGATCTGTTAGGAAACTATTGAAATAAGGCAGGCTAAAGATATTGGTTTCTCCTACCATAGAGGAGTTGGAAAAAATTAATAAGATTCTGGGTATATTTTGAAGGCAGAGGCCACAGGATTCTCTAACTGATTTGGTATAAGGAAATAAGGGATAACAAGAGTCATCCTCTGAGTTTTGGATCTAGTTGTCATTGATTGAGAAGCAAAAGATTGTATTGGTACAGTTGTTATTGATTGAGAAGGGAAAGGCTGTGAGAAGAGCAGGTTAATGGGGGGGGTGTAGAAATTCAATTTTAGACTTGCAAAGATTGAAATTTCTATTATATATCCAAGTAGAGATAGCAAACAAGTAGTTTAATATACCCCTGGGTCTGGAGATCATGAGAAAGATCTGAGCTGGAAATTTTAACAGATAATAAAATCAGGAGAGTAGACAAGATTGAAAAATATTGTAGCTATTGAAAAGAGGGAGTTCAGTCTTAGCCTTCAAACACATTAAACAGAAGAGATCAGGGAGGAAAAAAGGACCATCAGGAAAGATCAAGAATGAATGGAAAGTAAAGTAGGAGGGAAACTGAGTTTTTTTGTGTCATAAAATCCAAAAGAAGAATGAATATGCTTGAAGGAAAATAAAGGAATCAACCGTGTCAGATTCTGCTAATGAAAGCTGAGAACTGATTAAGTTGAGCATTGAAATGTTAAAAATATGTTTACCAATATGGTGGATATAAGGTTTCTTGAACAAAAACATTAAATGGAGTGTTTTTTATTAAATTTATTGAGTGACATTTGTTAATAAAATTATATGGGTTTCAAAGGTACAATTCTATATGTCATCAGTATAGTGCATTGTGTGCTCACCACCCAAAATCAGATCCCCTTCCACCACCATATATTTGAACCTCTTTTCCCTTTACTACCTTTCAAACCCCAACCCCTTTTTCTTCTGTTAATCAATATACTGTTGTCTGTCTGTGAGGCTTTTTTTGTTTGTTTGTTTATCTTGTTTATTTGTTGCTTTCAGTTTATATCCCACATTCGAGTGAAATCACATGGTTTTTGAGGTTTTTTTTTGTCCTACTTATTTCACTTAGCATATTGTCAAGAGCAATTTATTTTGTCACAAATGGCAGTATTTTATCTTTTCCTATGAATGAGTAGTATTCCATTGTATATATGTACTACATCTTCTTTACCCAATCATTTGTCAAAGGACACTGGTTGTTTCCCTGTCTTGGCCATCATGAATAAGTTGAGTGTTCTTAATTAGAATACAAACAGTGAATCAAGGCAACGTTTGAGGTGATTGGCTATAAAGAGGAGTAAAGAAAAAGGGTATTAGTTGATGGACTGTCAGAATGGGAAAGAAAATGGGGTATTGGTATTCTGAAAGAAATGATGGCATATAGATGGCTTGATGTAGGAGAGGGAAGAAATGCTTTCAGATGTCATCAAGTAAATGGAAGAAGATACAATCTCATGTGTAAATGGAAAGTATCTTTGATAAGGGAATGTGGGAAGATAAAGCTTATAGGTAAAGATGTCAGCAGATGGTTGAGTACAGTGTTGGTGATTTCTTTAAATTACCTTTATTTTCTCAGTTAATTAGGCAGTAATGTTACCACCTGAGAAGGCATATCAGCTAAGTAGTAATTGGAATTTGAGGAAAAAAGACAACATGTAAACTAGTCATCCAAAGCAAATGAATAGCAAAAGCAAAGCTCTGTCTGTTTCACAGTCATATTCAGCTGAAGAAGCATGGTCCAAAGAAGACAGTGATGACTATGATATTACAACAGGGTGATGGGCAATGGAAATCAAGGTTTACTGGCAGGGGTGATTATAGCACTTGATAAAGAAATATAAAGTGAGCAAGAGAGGAATCTGGACTTGAAAAGGCTTAGAGGACAAAATTATGGTAGTATCAGTGATTCAGGTGGGGTAGAAGGATTGCTGAATTCAACACACCTAAAGTGATAAAAATGTAATTGGTTAGATAATGTGATGCATAATATTGACATTATGGGGTGTGTGTAAAATTACTGGTCATATCAAGATTTTGGTAACAACTATGGGAGTGAGAGGCTGAAGTATAATGGAGAGCAAGATCATAGGAGAAAGACTTTCAAGGAACTGAAAGAACAGGAAATTAGAAGAATATCTTAGCCCTGGCTGGCTTGGCACAGTGGAATGAACACCAGCCTGCAAACCAAAGGGCTGCTGGTTTGATTCCCAGTCGGGGCATATGCCTAGGTTGCAGGCCAGACCCCAAGTTGAGGGTGCACAAGAGGCAACCACACATTGATGTCTCTCTCTCTCTCTTTCTCCCTCCCTTCTCCTCTCTATTAAAGTAAATAAGTAAATAAAACCTTTTTAAAAAAGAAAATATCACCAGGACTTTAAAAAAGTAGCATCAAAGGGGGCCAGGAATTTTCAGCAGTATCAGTTTTTATTATTTCAAAGATTTTCTATGAAACTTGAATCTGGGAGAAGTGACCATAATTTGTAGTAATCAGATTTGGATACAATAAAAATATTAAGACGGGCTATATTGAATACAAACTACTGATATTTTGTTAGTTAATAAATATACAGGGGAAATTCTGGCTAGAGAAAAAAATCTACCAAAGACTGTGTTTGCTGAAAAATAAATACAAGAAATGTATTTTCATTTAAAGTTGAGTTTATTATTATTAGCAATATCCTTTATTATAAGTATTAAAAATTCTAAGAGAAGCATTAATATACTCTATTGAAATGGACAATTAATGCATAAAGTAACACAAATTAAGGTAAATTACTTCAGGTAAAATTAATTGCACACTACACTAAAAAATTGCATCAAACAGTAAAGCTGCATATGAATGCACTGTAGCATAAGGCTACATAAAATTTGTAAGAAGCTTATACTAATTTGAGTATAAAACTCATTAAATTATCTTTGGATGTTTCAGCATCAGATAATCATGATAATATGAAGCATAAATTTCAAAAACCTAGTTCAATTGATGCCATAGACAAACACACTTGTGACTAATGGAGTGAGAGACATGACAGAAATGTTTGGAATATGTGAAAATTTTTCCTTTGGTAAATCCTTTAAAATCTGTAACACTTGACCAAAAGCAATTTAAAAGCTTCTGTCCTTAATAGAATGTTTATCGCATATACCATATACATCCCATTATATTGTTTTATTAACATCATAAGCATCAGAAAATTTCAGTGCACAATGAACTTACTACATGCACATGGGCTTTAATGAAATGTCACCCCTGGATACCCAATTTCTTGCCTTCTTTTATTGGATACAGAATGGGTTGAACCTCTATTTATTGACCATTAGAGGAAGAAAGACCCCTCTCAATCATTATTTTTAATGGGCTTTCTACGAGACTTAAATTTACCATAATTCTAGGTCATTCAAATATTTGGCCCCATTACCTGTCTGATACAACCACCTACATCTTTTTCTCTCCCTGTCTCAGGCATGCTCATCTCTTGAACACACCATGGCCTTCCAAATTTTTTTTACATGTCATCTCTTGAACAAGATAACTAACCACAATTATTTAATATGACAAGGCCTCAATTTCTCTTATTTTTTTTCTCCTCTACTAGAAGGTAGGTCCCATGAGGTATAAAATATTGTATTTTATGATAATCAGTTATCCAGATTTTAGTGTCTATCACATAATAACAATAAGAAAGGTTGAGTTATTGAGTAAAATGTATAATCAATCTGAAACTGATTTTTAAGAATCATATTCTTTTGAAAGACCTTAGAAGTTATTTAATACTATTTTCAAGCTTTTAGAAATAAGATACTCTAGGTCCAGGGAATTAAATAAATTCTGATAGTCAATCAAAAAGTTAATGACTGAGCAAATACTTGAAACAGCTCCATTCTCTTCAGGTAAAACTGATTCCATGCCCTCTCCTTCTTCATTGTTAAACTTTGATAACCTTTAACCAGTAGACCTAATCCAGCTTCCTAGGCACAGCTCCTGTTTCAGGAGAGGGTGTAGGCCAATGAAGATGGATTTTAGGATGGCTGCTGGGAAAGTATGGGCAAAAGTCTTTTCTCCCACAAGACATTTATAAAGCAGCTCCTAGACTTGATTGCTACTGGTCACCATCCCACAACTCTGAGAGTAATTGCTCTGATGGCAAAGAAGAGAGACAAAATAGATCACCAAATGTTGAATTCTGCCCTTCACCCAAACTTTCACTGATATGAAATAATATATATTTTTTATTAAGAGAAAGGAAGATTTTTCCTCTACTGTCCCTTCCCCAATCCAGATTCTAGAAGTGTCAGAAACCATGCAGGATGAAGAGTGTATGAACTAATCAGAAAAGATAAGGCAAAACCTATAGGCATCCCCAACTCCTGACTGCTGGTGGTTCATTTATTTTGACCTTATGAGGGACGGGGACTCACTTCCAGTTCAGTTATATATGTGTGTGTGTGTGTGTGTGTGTGTGTGTGTGTGTGTGTGTGTGTTTTGATTTACTTCATTGACCTGAATATATTAATAATTGAAGTTGGGTTTTTACCAGAGAACTAGATTAACAGCCACGGGCATTAGCAGGCATTGAACTCATGGATGCAGGAATATTAAAGTACTAAGAAATGCAGGTATATGAAAGCAATAGCATCGGTAAATATTGATTGATATATTTAAAGTAACAGTGATTACATTTGTTTTGTAAATGCCCAATACAGTATATTATTTAAGTAAGTTTTCTTAGGATAAAAGGAAATAAATGTTCAGTGGCAAAAATCGATTTTATAAACTCTATAGTTTCTTTAATTTGTATTCCATCCTAGATACCAATCTCTTTCAACAGCAAGCTTCACAAAACACATTGTCATCTGACACGAGTAGACAAATCTCCATATCTTTCTTTAATATAATCTCTTCTAAATGTTTTGACCAAAATGCATTTTTTTTCCTCATGGAATACTTAACCATTTTTAAGGGCAAATTAGATCACAGAAGAGGATTTGAAAAAGTTATAGGCAATTGGTCAGTTCACTGTATGCACATACTTACTATTTTCATATTACTCAGTATTTGATTACAGACTCTATTCTTTGAACTTAACTCACATTTTTGGACTCTTTGGATGAAGAAAATCTGGAGCATATCTCTTTTAATTTATCAATGTCCTCATTCAGTGCTTGCTGTGGCCTCTCCTAATCTTTTGAAGCCATTAACTAACAAACAAAAACTAAACAACAACAACAGCAAAAACCCTTTGATTTCACCCTGGCTGATGTGACTCAGTGTATTGAATGCTGATCTGCGAACCAAAATATCACAAGTTCAATTTCCAGTCAGGGCACATGCCTGGGTTGCAGGCCAGGTCCCCATTTGGGGGTGTGAGAGAAGCAACCACACATTGATGTTTCTCTCCCTCTCTTTCTCCCTCCTTTCACCTCTCTCTAAAAATAAATAAATAAAATCTTAAAACAACAAACAAACTTTGATCTTTATTTCTGATCCTCTATAATCCTCCTTGGTAGTCTAACACTAGAAATGCAATATGAAGAGTCTATTTTCTTCCTCCCCTCACACCTCACTCTGATACCTTGAAGCAAGATGAAGAGCTGCCCATTCTCTTGCGTCTTAGCAGAATATATTGTCGTCTACTTTCAGAGCTCTTTCTCGAGAAATTAGTTTTAATGTAAAACCTAGTATTCATCCTAGATATGTCTAAATTTAGACATATACAAAAAAATTGATAACAACCCCACATTTATATTAGTATACACTTTATGTCTTTGGGACTAATGTAAAGTTCTACAATCATACATAAACCTCAATATCATCCAGAAATAAATGTGTATGTCATGTTGCAGTTTTAACAGTGCCCGTGTAGATTGGTCCTCGGTGACTCATTTTCATTTTTCTTATAAATTCTCTTATTCTTTGTTTACCCTTCATTTGTTTTGCTAATATCTCTTATTATTATTTAATAATTTTGTATTTAATAAGACTTGCAAAAACTGTACAGTGTTTCCCATAAGGTTTACGTGTTACATAACCATGGTACACTTATCACAGCTTAGATGTTAATATTATAAAATGCTGTGACCTAAACTACAGTTTTAATTTGAATTTTACTAGTTTTTCCACAGATTTTTTTTTTTTTTTACTATATGATACCTTGTTGCATTTTCCTCTTACTATTCTCCGTTTGTTAGTGCTCAATATTTATTTTTCATAAGCTCAACATTTTTGAAGTGTACTGGTCAGGCTTTTTTTTTTTTAGAATGTTCCTCAGTTTGGATTTGTCTGCTGTTTTATCATGATTAACTAAATTTAGGGATTTCGGGGGACAATACTACAGAAATTAAGTTACCTTTTCATCACATCACCCCCCTTTTCTTTCTTTAACCTAGGCTTCCCTCCGCTTTATTTTCACAACATTGATTTCTTGCTCTTATTATAAGAACACCATTATGTTCCAACTTAAATGGATTTATTTTCTATGATTAAGGTTTGTTCATATACTTGGAAATAATATATTCCACAATTTAGCATTATGATGCTTAATTAACAAGCATGATTTGAAGACAATTTATTTAAAGAAAACATGATTTCTAACAGTATTTTCCAATGATTCATGTAAGTCATTGGTATAATGTATTTAAAACCTCTTTTCCATTACATAAACCTGTGCAGAGTTATATAAAAATCTCAAAAAAGAATTGTGTTTAATTATGAACCCAAATGATTGACATAAATTGGTAAATTTCCTTGACAACTTAGACAATGCTTAGTTAATATAAAATTTTTATAATAAAAAATGAACTCTATGTCATTTATTTTAGTAATTACTTCTCAAAATTCTAGAACTAAATAAGAAAATCTATTACCAAGGGGATAAAATGCAAAAAGGCTAACATTCTAACTTGAAAAGATTCCTCTAAAAGTTTTTTAAAAATTTTATGCTATATGGAGCTTAATTGAAAGTTAAGAACTACTTCTCATTACATCAAATTAGATAAAGTGGGGAGCGACTTATCCATCTTACATCTTTCTTTTACTTTTGAGTTCTCACATGTACATACATACGTCTTCATTTATAAGAAAGCCATTTTGAAAATCTATGACATTATGATAATATATCTGCATGCTCATCATTACTTTAGCTAAATTATGTCATATGTAATCATATAACCATTGGAGCCCTTTCCTGTCCCTAACAATAGAGGAGAGCCAAGCCGCTCACCAAGGAGTCCAAACGCTGGCACCTCCTGGAGGCTCCCTCACCTCCTGCCAAGGGCAACTCACCAAGCTTCACTCTCAGTTTTGGACATCTTCCAAAGGCTTCCAGGTCCCCCTCTTCTTTTTCTGAACCCCCACTCACCCTCCAGAAAATTTCATGAACATTTTGGAACATGAGAAATGGTTTATTTTAATAAGTGCAGAACAAAAGTAACAAGGGAGTTTTGACAAAATCTGGATACAATTCTCCAACGTGTATGTAAAAAGAATTATGAACTCTAAGATAAAGCAATACTACACTTCCAAATATATGTATTTTTCTACAATAAAATTGTCATTTTATTCTGTAATTCACATATTAAATATAAATATTAAGTTTAGATTTCTGTAATCTCAAAAACGTCATTTTAGGCTTTTTTGTTAATAGTTTTCTTAACAAAACCAGTTAGAATGAAGTTATTTATTTTTTAAATTGAGATATTGCTCACAGGATATTTTAACTATTTTCTATTTTATATAACTTGAAATTTTAAGTTAAATTGCTTGATTTTGAATATGATAATTTTAATTCTAAAAAGAAGTTATTTCCTGCTATTTATTTGTTTGGTTGTTTACTTATTTATTTTACTTATGATAGCAAAATTCCCCATCATATGCTTTGTTACTGTGGCAGTTGCCATAGATGTAAAAGTAGAGAACAGCGGGAGAGGAAAGAGAAAGGGAAGAATGTGGAAAAACAAGAGAAGGGCTATGTTTTAGAAAGACACGGGAAAATACATGGTTTGGATAAAATATGAATCTTACTCCATAACAGACAAAATGCACATAGTACAGATTTCCAACTAGTCAATTATTATGAGTCAGACAGAAATATCTCAAAATAAATAAAAGATTATATAAAACAAATCATCATAATAAAAACAGTAAGCTTGTTATATTAGTTTATAACCTTTGAAAGAAAAGCTAGTCATTTTTATTGAGATATGTTGACATATAACATTGTTTTCAACAAAATGATTCAATGTATATATATTACAAAATGTTCATAATAAGTCTAGGTAACATTCTTCATCCCACATAATTACAAATTATTTTTCTTGTAGTGAGAGCTTTTAACATCTACTCTTTAACAACTTTTGAATATATAATACAGTATCATTTACTATAGACACCATTGCCATGTGTACATTACATACCAAAACTTATGCATTTTATAACTGCAGACCTATACCTTTTGAGAAACTTTGCCCATTTTGCTATTAGAATATAGAATAGAATAGAACAAAAAAGGTATACTTATTGTTAGTTTATTTTTTGGTAGTGGTTATTGCTGATATATATATATATATGTGTATATATATATATATATACACACACACATATATATGTGTATATATACACACACAGACATATATTTATAAAATTTATTTTTCATCTCAAATTCATTAATATGTTTTAAATTTTAGAGTCAATATTAAACATAAATTGGCAGTTATCTTGTCAACACAGTCAATGGAGATACATGATTTATGTCCATGAGAATTACCTTTATCTGTTGAAAACTAAATGGTTGCCAAATGCTCCTAAATCATTATAATTTAATATAATCTCTTCACTTTTTTTTCAGTAAAATATTAACCAATATTAGGATCAGTGGAAAGTGAATACTACTAATCTTATTTTTTTTCTTTTAGGTCAGACAACATAAAATGAAAATTTTGAATGGCCTTTTTGAATAATATATTAAAAGTATGACTACACCTGCCTTAAGCAAGTGAAAGATTATTCAGACATTCTATTCAGAATGTTTTTCATAGTTCATTGTAGAGTTAACATGGAAAAAATACAAACAAAACAAAACCTTTCTGAGATGTATTACTCTGTTTCTGCACAGAGTTGATTTCAGACATAAACCCAATATGCCCAAAGGTACATGCACACACACGCACACACACACACACATGCTCATGCTATAGTGTATTCTAACCACCATATGAAAGTTATTACAAAATAGTCACGGGATGTAAAGTACAGATTGGTAATATAGTCGATAATATTGTAATAACTGTGTATGGTGCCAGGTGGGTACTAGACTTATCAAGGGAATCACTTCATAAGTTAGATAAATGTCTAACCATCAATCTGTACACCTGAAAGTAACATAATGCTGAATGCAGCTGTAATTGAAAAATAAATATTAAAAAAATAAATGTATAACTCTATATATATGTGTGTGTGTATATGTGTGTATATGTGTGTGTGTGTGTATGTGTGTATATATATATATATATATATATATATATATATATATATTCAACATGTCTTGCAAAACATTTATGTCCTCTTTTTCCTTTTCCTTTCTTTTAAAAGTCAAATGGTAGGTCACTATTAGTAAAATAAAGTACTTTTTCAACCTAAACTTATTACCCATTTTGTTTTAGTCATAGGGTCAATTTATTTAAATAGTCTCAACATTTACTAAATCCATCTTTGGAACCTCAGATACAACAATTCAATCATAAAAATGAATACAATTCTCTGACAAAAACAACTCAATGTTATTTAATATTTAATATATTCTGTTTTTCCTTTTTTCTGGATAAAGGTCTTTAATCAATTTCTGAATTCCTGTTTTGCTTACTCTCATAAAGTGTTAACTATTGTCTGAAACCAATTCTCTGTTCTGCTTACTTTTACATCTGAGTGCAACATAGAATTCTATTCTATCAAGGTTTTACTATAATAGATTTTTGTATTGATCAATGACTTTAACAGAGATAAGCCAGCCTCCTTACTAATAAAAGCAGTAGCATAACAATAAACCAATAAAACTAAAATAATCCAGTCATATGCCACATTAATAAAATTATAATGACAGTTTCCTTTCCTGTAACCAAGTACTTTTAAAGCAAAATACATAAAATATAAAATGTCAGGCTCTTGACTTTGCCATTATTTTCTTTTTTGAGCAGAATTAATGGTATACTTTTGACCGATGTAATCAGTATATAACATGCTTCTTTCAATTCTATATACTTGTCAAATTCAGTGAGAATTTAATAATTTGTGTTTATAATCAAGAGTTAAAATAATATACTGCAATGAAGGAGATAGTGTATATGATTTAAATTCAATTCAATGATGGCTTTATTTATTTATTTATTGCAGTCATACATTGAAAAAAAAAATTAAATGGTTCTTTTTAGTCCTCATCCAACCTGATTCTTCTTATACTAGAAAACCTGGATTCTTTACAGCTGAAGATAACTATTCCCATGTTCGATATAGAAAATGAACATTTTCTCTTCATATATATTGACTGTAGAAAACGTCTTGTAATAACTGTTAAAAAGAAGGAGACTGTCAAAGTATATTTATAGAGATTTGAGTCATAAAAAATTGTGATCTTTAAAAAGCTATCTTCCTATATTTATTTCTACAATTCATTATTTTTCTATGGCTGCCCTTGCTAATTCTACTGCACTGCTCTGTAGCAAATGACCTCTTCAGACAAATGCCTCTTTTGTTCTTTTTTTGGCCAATGTTACAGCTAATAATAAGCACAAATGATTTTCATCTTCAAAGTCCTTTATAAGCATAAATCCACTTTCTCAGCAATCAGAAAGGGGAAATTAACTATCTCCATTTTACAGACAGGAAAACTAAAGAACAAAAAAAAGGCTGAGTGCTGATGCCAAAGTACAAGGCACAGAAAGATATTTAAAAAGCAGTGTTATTCCAGGACAATGAAAGAACATTCAGTTTTCTAAAATGTCCAAATGACTGTGTGGATGTTCTGGCAAGCTCACATAGACTACCCGCATGTTATTCTATGTATCCTTGTATGTATTCTTCCAAAGGCCTGAATATTTGTTTAATCTGTATGCTTGAGCCCATAAGTGTTTCATGACAAATTAATGCATACCAATACGCATCATGTGCCACAAGGTATATATTTTCTCTTTTTCATACTTTTCTATGTAACTACATGTCTTCTTATATACTCTTTTACTCTTCAACAGAAGACATTATCTTTAATTTTGATAATTTGGTATTGAATGGAATGAAGGATCTATTTACTTCCAGGAAATACTTTGGATATTTCAAAAATATTTCCAATTGTATCTAGAAGTGTTGTTTCCCAAACTAAAATACTAAGGACCTAGACAAAAATGAATCAATCTGCTTAAAGAGGTTGGAAAATGACTGAGGCTTGCTATTGTATTAGACACATCAAGCCTCTAACATCAATTGGGTGAAGTATATGAGTAAAAAGGACATGAGAATAGTCAGGTTTTGTATTGGGAATAAGGTAAGAAGTACAATTCATTAAAATAGGAAATACAAAATAAAGTTAGAAGATGATGTTTGCTTTAATTTTAAACATTTATTTGAGATACAGGTAAACAAATATATACACACACACACACACACACATATATACATATACATATATATACACATATATATGTAGAAAATGCAAATTTAAAGCTCTATTTGAAATATGTTATGAGATGTATATTTGGAAGTCATCAACCTAAAAAGTGCTGCTGATGTGATATAAGAAACTATGATTATGTAGGTAAAATATGTAAAGTAATCAAAGAAGGCTAAGATTTGAACTCTGGAGAAATTGCAATATTCATGATATTCATAATATTCATGAATATTCATGATATAGGCCAAGAAGAGGAACACTCAAAGGGCATTTAAAAAGTAATCCAAGATTTCAGAGAAGAACTAGAAAAAAAATTTTTTTTCTGTCACAGAGATTAAGGAATTGGTGCGTGAGAAGTAAATTTGCCAAAAGTGTCAAATGTCATTTTGGAAGGAGACACAGCAACTTCTCAGAGTGCATTTATTTTCCAACTAGCAGTGTAGTGTGTGGGAGACATTAATTAATACCTGACTGCAGTGATTTCAAATGCCATTTCAGGTACCAAAATCAATGGAAAGCAATAATTATTATGACACCAGTAGTGCTATGAACAAGATATGTGTGTCCCCGTAAAATTCATTTAATTAATTCTGTTCTCCAATATGATAGCATTAGGAGGTTTGGGCCTTTAAGAGGTGATTAAGCCATGTGGGTGGAACCCTTTTAAAAAAAATTAATGTCTTTATTAAGAAGACATCAGAGAACTCTCACTCTTTCCACTACGTTAGAATGCAGTGAGAAGCTGATCACCTATGAATCAAGAATTGGGTTCTAACCAGAAATCAAATTTGACAGTGCCTTGATCTTGAACTTCCCATCCCCAAGAACTGTGAGAAAGACATGTCTGTCCATTAAGAGACCCAGTTTTTTTGTTTTTTTGTTTTTTTTAGAGTGAAGGGAAAGGAGGGCAAAAGAGAGAGAGAGAAACATCAATGTATGGTTGCCTCTCGCATGCCTCCAACTGAGGAACTGGCCCGCAACCCAGGCATGTGCCCTGACTGGAATCAAACCAGTGACCCTCTGGTTTGCAGGCTAACACTCAATCCACTGAGCCACACCAGCCAGGGAAAAACATCCAGTATATAGTATTTTTGGTATAGTAGCCTGAATGGAGTAAAAATATTTAAAAAATAGATTGTGAAGGTATAGAGAATCCATTGATAGAACCAATTCAAAGTCTTATGATCAAGAGTAGGGAAAGATTTCTCAAAAATTACTTATTTACAAATCAAGTGAAAGTTGATATGATTACATTAAAACTAAAAAGTTATATACTTCAGTAGTGCTATGAGTAAAGTAAAAAGGCATACCCGATCCTTGAAGAAGGTATAAGCAAGACAAATGCTCAACTAATGTTTTTTTTTATTTAAAGAACTTGTATAGACAAGTAATAAATATAACTTTCAAAAAAGTTCCAGATGTAAATAGTCAATTTACAATTGAGGAAGAGCCATAAATATATTCAAGTATTCCAGACATTTAAATGTTTTACAAGATCTGTCCAGAAAAAGTCAAGCCATTTTTAATCTAATGAGAATGGTTTGCATGACACCGATGTAACCAGGCAGCCAAGGAGAATGGACAGGAATACACATGTGTGAACAATGATGACTTCACTGTACTAGTCATCAGGGGCGTTAGGCGCCATTGAGTGAGCCTGCGTACTGTGCGGCTGTCACATTCAAAATGACTGAGTAGAGCAACAAATCTGCATTAAATTTTGTAATAAACTTGAACATTCCTCCATGGAAACTATTCTGATGATTCAGAAGTCCACAACTATGGGCAACTGGTGATCAGCAACATCACCACAATGCATCCACTCGTGTATCATGTGCCATGCAGAGTTCTTTTTGGAAAAACATCAAATTACCCAGGTGACTCAGCCTCACTACAGCCCAGATTTAATGCTCTGTGACTTCTGGCTTTTCCAAAAACTAAAATCACCTTTGAAAAGGAAGAGATTTCGGACCATTACTGAGATTCAGGAAAATACCACAGGGCAGCTGATGGCAACTGGGAAAGCTGTGTGAGGTCCCAAAGTGCCTACTTTGAAGGGGACTGAAGCCTCATTGTCCTATATATAATGTTTCTTAATCTTGTATCTTCTTCAATCAATGTCTCTGTTTTTCATAGTACTTGGCTGGATTCCTTCTGGAAAGACTTCATATACCCATTAATTGACACATTTAAATATCTAAAATATACCTAATATTTAGAAGATACAATGGGAATTTGCACATTGAAATTCACTGTTCAATATCAAATACATTTGGAAATACATATATTCTACATGATAACTTTTATTCTTATTTATTCTGGAGAAAATGTTGCATTTGTGCAAAAATAAATGTTTAATTTTTTTCTCAGCAGTATTATCTCTTATTTTGAAACGTGGAAGCAAGCAAAAATTTCTTCAGGAAAACAATACAGAAATTTTGACATATTACTTTGATGAATCTTTGTCAGGTTTTATAAGGCAGGCATTAATTTCAAAAACATCATGTCAGAAATAGTGAATAAAAAATAATATGCAGTATGATAATACATATATGCAAATATTTACTGTAAAATATTACTACATGTTTAAAGATATTTATGGACTAGAAGTGGTGAGAGATGAATGGCAATAACAAAAGTCAGATGAAGAACAGTGGCTCTATCTGGAGTGAAGAGAGAAATATAATTGAAAAGAGAAGCACATGAGGTTCAGCTCTATTTCTAATGTTTTATGTCTTTGATTGTTGGGTGACATGCATATACACATGCCAACATATACATGTTTACATGTTTACTTTTCTGTAACTGAAACAATAAAACTAAAAATTAAAGTAAGAATTAATAAGTGGGTGAAAATTTTAAAAGTGGGTGAAGGTGATCAAAAGGTATACACATCTAGCTGTAAAATAAGTCTTGTGACATAATGTACAACATGGTGATTATAGTTAATAATACTGTATTACATATTTAAAAGTTGCTAAGAGATTAGAACTTAGAAGTTCTCATCACAGGAAAAAAAAATTGTAATTATACCAAGTAACACATTAATTAGACTTATTGTGGTGATAATTTTACAATGCGTACAAGTATTGAATCATTATGTTGTACATCTGAAACTAATATAAGGTTATATGCCATTATACTTAAGTTAAAAACACAATAAGAAAAATAAAAATAGGAAAGAAATGGGAATCCTGGCATCAGGCAGCCTATGTGACATTTCTATACTGACATTAAATCTTGTGACCTTGAGCGATTCACTTACCCAGTCTGGGCATAAAGTTTCTTACTTTTAAATTGAGATAACAATAGAAAATATTTCATTGGTTTACAATGAGGATTATTAAAGTAATTATATGTCAAATGCTGAGATCAGTACTTGGTAATAGTAATATAGCCTATAAATTTCTAAGTGGACAAAGAAAGCGAAAATATGTAGAGGTAGTATGCTATGAGTATGGTGTGGTTTATACACTTGAGGAAAACACTATCTGTAAGTAAAAAGATACCAAATGTCTTAAAAATAAATCTTCTCACCTAAACATGTATTTATGCATTACTCTGAGCACAAAGCATAAAATGACAAATAATATAGAGAACTTATTCTTAATAAATGCACCTTTTAGAGGATTTCTAAATCTGGGGTTTATGACTGGGATTCAAGGGTATTTGATCCCATATTACTGAATGCAAAAAAAAAATTCATGCATGTGGTATCACATGAAAATTTTCAGAATCTGAAAGGAGTCAATGACCCATAAAACTTAATATACTGATAAATAACTTTCATGTAAATAAATAACTTCTATTAAGATATGATACATGGCATAATAAAAAAATGTAGAATAATGATGCAGAGAGGAGTGACCAGTTCACTCCTTGAGTGATAAGAGGTGTCCCAGTGGAAATTATACTAGCATTAAAATCTGTAGAAATTTTCCCCATGCCATTCTATTTACAAAAAAACAAAACAAAACACTCAAAATGAAAAGATGATATACGCAAAGACTTTTTATTTGGAAAAAATCAACTAGTTCCCTTGGACAGGGAGGGTTGCTGGAAAAAGGAGTCCGGGACGTAGACTAGTATTGGGTTATGACATGCTGTGAACTGATGACTGTCAGCACTCCTTCCATATCTCTTTAGATCTCTTGTACCCTGGGAAGTTAAAGCAACAGACTGTAATCTATTCAACTGAAGAAACACCCCTAGGTAAAGAAACAAAATCAAGTGTCCAGTCTATTTGCTTTCCAAGTAAATAAGATAAGGACATTTACAAGGAGGAAAAGGACTTATCTGTTTAATGTCTAAACAAAAGATCACTTATGGCATATGAACCTGTAATGTACGAGACATGCCTTCTAGGTGAGTGTCAGGTAAACTACTCACCTCTTTGGAGTATAAGATTATATGTTTTGTAATTTAAATGCTTTTCTCCCTATGTGTTATAACTACAGGAAGCTCACTTTGAGATATCATCTATTATTCTGTGCCTGAGGTCCATGATATCCCAGGCTTTTCTCCACTTGGTCAGAGACTTTTGATATTATGCTTCCAAAAAATTATTAGTAAATCTTGGAACTGGATAAGATCTTTGATTAGTATGCATATGATTTGACAATCTAATCCTTTGTGTCACACAGATTCCAACCTCCCACCTTACAGTCACAGCACCCTTGCCTTCAGGGAAAAATAATGCTCATGTATAAGCTCCTTGTGTCACCAGGCTGTAATGGGGTTTCTTGGTTAAAATTGCATTCTCCTTTGACTTCTTCCAATTCCCTGTTATGTTTCCTCATCAGTTTCTTTTGGTAGCAGTTTCTTATATAATTACTTGCATCTAAAACTTTGTCTCAGCATCTGGCTTTCAAAAACCTGACCTTGCATAATATAAGCTGTACATTATATAGTGAGATATTTGCACTTTAACATGACTTTTAGATGTACAAAAATGAAATCTATTGAAGGCTTTGGAATAGAATAATAATTTCAAAAGTCATGAGGGAAAGTTGATAGAAGAGAGTCGTGATACTTGTCATTGAAGAGGAAGTTACCACTTTTCCTTTTATTATTGACTTCTATTTCTTGTTTTGTTTTTCTTTTCAATTCTTCATGTCACGCACTGCAGTGTTCCTGAAGCTCAATAATATAAATACTGAATTTTCAGGACAAGTCAATTTTTATTAGGAGCAGCACCTTAAATCTGTTAAAATCAAACAAAGTGTGGTATGATCAGAAAAAATTTTTCTGGGTAGGATTCTATAAATGGCAATATATAAATTAAATTTGAAATCCTGTGAAGTACAATTTGAAAAAAGCAATTGTGCTAGGGAAGTTTGAAGAATATAAAACCAATAAAGTGCTATAATGATTGTTAGAATATCAGTTCATTGTTCCAAATACTTTAGAGACTTCTCAGGCTTAATTAAGATAAAATAACTTTCCAATACAATTTTACCTATCAACTTGTTCATTATTTCTAATTAGGTGATGGTGGATGTGAAGAAGAAAGAGAATATGAGAGGGACCTCCCAAAATGGAATTATTGTCTGGAGGGAGGGACCCTTGTAGTACAGGCTTCCCCACTAGGTGATCTAAGAACCCATCTGTATCAGTGGATCAGCTGGCATTATTGTGAGAGGCCGCATTCAGCTTCAGTAAATATTTTTTGAAGAATCTTTCAACACATTTGCCCATTCCATGATGGGTGACTTATGAGCACATCTGCCCGCACCACATTGAGTGTTCAGCAGTTTTTGACCAAAAATGGCATGAATCCTGTGTCCCATCTTCCATAGTCTCCCCATCTTGCCCTGAGTAACTCATTTTGTTTCCTAAAAAGTCCTAAAAGGGAAACATTTTGCCAATGTGGAAGATGTGAAACAAAAAAATGGCAGAAGCACTAAAAGGTATCGAATTCCATGATTTTAAAAACTGTTTTGAGCAGTGGAAAAAAAGTCTCAGTAGGTGTATTGCATCAAATGGCGAGTACTTTGAAGGCCACTGAAGTTTAAACATGTAAAAAGAAAACACACACTTTTTATAAATAAATTCCATATTTTCTGGGTCTTCCCCCACCCCCAGTAGAAAGCATAGAAACAAAAATATATCCTGGAATTAATTTCATACTAAGAATTTTAAAAATTATCTCAATCCAGTTTATAAAGACTAATGGAGTTCCTCCTATATAGTAGATTCACATGAAAATTTTAAGTCTTGGCTAAAATCTTCTAGAGTAAAGAATGAATTTTTCTGTATTAGTTGTTTAATGCTGTTGTTAGTGCAGTTAACTCCTGTGCACTCTGATAAAAACTGACATAATGAAATTTAGTTAAATTTTAACATAACTTTGAATAAGAAATCATAAGAAAACATATGCTTATTTGAAAATAAAAAGATGAAATTAAGAAAAAAAACATTGAAATAAAATGAGACTTACTAGTTATATAAGAGAAAAGAATATATATATTTTCTGCTTGGGTTCAATTATTAGATCTGATATTTAAAAGCAGTATGATTTTTGGTAAGATGCTTAAATATACGTCATTTTTCCATTCTCTACCTCATAGCATGGTTGAGGATACTATATATAAAGCACTTAAAATATTGTAAGGATTATATGTAAAGCACTTAAAATGGGGCTGCTATAGAGCAAAGCACCATTTAACTGCTTATTTCTGAATAAAAACAAGAATAAAACAAAGAATCAAAAGCAGTATTTATAAATGTTAAATGTAAAAATGTGTAAATAACACATAGATAAAATATCCTTAAACTTAAGTTCAAAAACTAAAAATGTCAGGTCTTAATGTTGACTTCTCATTAAGCAAATAAATACACTTGTAAATATCTAAACTCTTTCCCCTAGTTTTTCTCACTTTTGTCACTGGCATTTTTAAATGCTTATGTAGGCATATTGCTTCAAAATATGTTTATGGGATAATATGTCCACCTAAGCAAAATAATTTGTTAATATGTATGAGAAATATAAAAATTACAGAAGTTAATGTCAATTCCTACATTAATAAAACCACTAATTACTAAACTTCTGTTACGTTTCTGACACTATAATGCTCAGAGCAAATACATAAATGAATATGACAAACTTTTTCTGTCATGTAAGCCTTCCGTCTCTTAGATGAGAGAAATGCTTTTAGTTCCTACATGTTCTCATAACATTGGAATTGTGTTTTCTCCAGGGAAACAAAGAGATGAAGCTCTTCACCTTGTAGTTGGAAACAAGTATGGCTCTCCATAACTGAAAATCATTACACTGAATTTAATTGTTTTACATATAAATTTTAATTTGTCTACTACAAAAATAAACTGTGTAATATTTAAGAGCTTCATAAAAAAACACCCAACATATATGTTGTAGATGTCTTTATTTGGAAGCACCAAGAACATTTTGAAAAAAACATAAAATGCCTGTCATCACATTGCCCTTGATTTAATTTTAAAATTAATTCTATTGTATTTATGAAATGAAAGGTTAACTACTCTACCGATATTACTAAATGTAAACACAGAGGGATCCAATCTCTGTGTTTTCACATTTGTGAAATATTGATAGTTAACTAGACTTAACCATTAAGATTTTATTACAAACTACAGTGCCTAGAACATAGTAGGCATTCAATATGTGAAGGTTAGATTTCTGTTGTTATATTCTTACTATTGTTAGGAGTACATTAAACTAAATGGCAAAAAACCTGCAAAAATAAAATTA
The DNA here is from genome assembly GCF_987537825.1 of Furipterus horrens. Lineage (NCBI taxonomy): Eukaryota > Metazoa > Chordata > Mammalia > Chiroptera > Furipteridae > Furipterus > Furipterus horrens. Next base: position 29,364,951 of record NW_028327182.1, on the reverse strand, counting down.
TATTTTTGTCATAATGTTCTTTTCTAGAATTAAGGGCAATCCATTATAAATCAATGCCCTTTAGATGATTCTTATTACAAGATGACCAAAGAATACTAACTTTCTGAGCCAGGCCAGAAAACCCCAAAATGTGGTGTTTTGCTTTGGGAGTGCTCATGAATTGCTCAGAGAGCTTTGGGAATGTTGTTTGCAATCAACTCAAATGAATAAATGAACATATATACAGCTTTACATAAAAATGTCATGGAGCCAAGGGTAAGAAACATAAATACACACACATACATATATATGAGGTTAGTTCAGAAAAAGTCCCGCCATTGTCAATATAATGAGAACAGTTTGCATGACATCAGTGTAACTTGGCAGCTAAGGAGAGTGGACTGGAATGTGCTTGCCTGAACAAGGACAACTTCACTGTACTAGTCTATGGGGGCAGTAGACCTCATTGAGTGAGCATGTGTATTGTATGGCCATTGCATTCAAAGTGGCTGAATGAGTAGAGAAATGAATTGGCATCAAATTTTGCCTTAACCTTGAACATTCCTCCACAGAAACTATTTGAATGATTCAGAAGGCCACAACTATGGGCAGCTGGTGATTGGCCACTTCACCACCACAATGCACCTGCTCATGCATCATGTTTTGTGCAGAGTTTTTTGGTGAAACATTGAGTGACCCAGGTGACTCAGCCTGCCTACAGCCCAGATTTCATACCCTGCAACTTCAGACTTTTCTCAAAACTAAAACCGCCTTTGAAAGAGAAGAGATTTCAGACCATCAATGAGATTCAGGAAAATACGACAGGGCAGCTGATGGTAATTGGAAGAACTGTGTGAAGTTCCAAGGTGCCTACTTTGAAGGGGACTGAGGTGTCGTTGTCCTATGTACAATGTTACTTGTATCTTCTTCAATAAATGTTTCTCTTTTTTATATTATATGGCTGAACACTTTCTGAATCAATGTTTCTCTTTTTTATATTATATGGCTGAACACTTTCTGAATCAACTTCATAGGTATGTAAATATACAATGTGCATGTATGCATATAGCTTCAACTCACACCACACAAAACTAAAACATTCCTTACCATGTCAAAATTATTGCTATAAAGTCTTTATCTGTTTTATTTCAGCACTTTGTTTGGCTTCCTTAGTTTTGGAAACATCATACAATCACTTTTGCACTTTTGGAAATGGATTTTTTTTGGTAAATTAATAAACTGGAAATTAAATATTCTTTTCTTTGAATTGATATATTTGGAACTAAATAACTTTTCTTCTATGTTAGAATGTCACAGGGGCATATAATTGGTGTTTTTTTAATTTTAAATATAGCATTATAAAATAACTAAAACCTATATCCATTTAATGTAGCGGATATTAAATAGGGAGAATATCCATGAAAGGAAAATGGTAATGTACCAATGTTGATGTTGGCCTCTGAACAATGTTTTCCTAAGCATGTTTCTCCTAGTGGGTAGAGGGAAGATTTAAGAACAATTAAAAAGTCAACTTGGCTTTGACACACTAGAAGTTTGAATTGATACAACAAATATAGATACCAAAAATCAACAACAAAGACCAATTCTTAAACTTAGAAACTCATACTTTCTTTATGATGTTTAATGTTCAAAATTCTTCATCTAAATAATTTCATTTAGCTCTTCATTTTCTAATGAAGCATAAGTTTAATTTTGACTGATTTGTTTCACCAGCAATTGTTTTCATTTTGATGGCAAAAAGAGCATCCAAGGCCATACTTAAAATTGCCTAATTAGACATTTTAGAATCCAATACTATACCACTTTTATACATCAAGTAGGACAATTTGAGCTAATTTCTCTATTTAGGTTCTAATGAGTCTAAAAAAAATCACTTTCTATTTTTAAAATTTACCTTATCAGTTAAGAAATATATTTAGTGACAATAAAAGCTTTGTGATATGTAGACAACGAGAGTCTTCATATAGATTTTTTTCATCTATTTTCTTACCAGGTTTGTGAGAATTTCCAACCAAGAAAAACAAAAAAGCCTTATGTACTTAATTAAAAAACAGAAAATCATTCAAGGCCACTAAAAACAAAAGTACAAATTAAACAAGGCAAAATATTTTTCTTATAAAATTGAAGAAAACCACAATAATGAGGAGACTGTGGTTTATTTCTTTATTCACTGTTATGAAACACCACACTATTACTATGAAACGCTATTTCAGATTTAGAGGTACATTTATATCCATGACAAAATAATTGCTTTTATAAACTTTATACTGTAGTAAGAGGATACAGAATATAAGTACCTCAATAAACAATAAAATTATGTTCAGAGTTATATGAAGAATTGGATTGTGGTCAACATGAGAGACATCTTTTTCTCTACCTAAAGCTATAAACTTCCATCAATAGCCTCTAGTCAGAGTGAAGCAGACATTTGGGGGGCTGTGTGTGCAAAATATGGAAAGTATTTTGCAGAAGCAGGAGTGGGAAATATTATCTCTTCAGCAGATGCAGTACATACCTGCAGTTTCAGCAAGTAAAACTTACTATGGAGTAAATATTAAACAATAAAAGTATAATTTTTAAGGCGTTAGTCAAGTTAGAAAGTCTATAATTTAGAGTTAAAAATTAGTAAAGTCTTAGAAAAAATGTTAAAGAATTAAAATTAATTTTAAATAGCCTTAAATTTAAAAAAGTTACTAATTAACTTTGGATTTATATAGGTAGATTATAGAAAGAACAGAAAGAGGTTAGCATAGATCTGTGACTTTAAAACAGTGATCTTCCTGAAAACAAGAATTCTAGTGTATTCATGAGAACATCACACAAATCTGCATTGAGAAACATACTACAAAACACCTGACTAGTACTTCTGAAAAGAACTAAGTTCTTTAAGGACAAGGCAAGTCTCAGAAGCTGATGCCACAGCCAACAAGAGCCTAAAGATTCATGGTGGCTGAATGTAATGTGGTAAAGTGAATGGGATTCTGGAACATAAAATATTAGGTAAAGGCAAAAGAACTGAATAAATTACAAACTTTAGTTATTCATAGTGCGACAGCACTGATTCATTAATTGTAAAAAGTGTATCATATTAATGTAAGATATTAGAAACTTGGGAAATTGGGTGTAAAACTTATGAAACTCTGTGTTATATTCCATTTTCCTGTAAGCTTAAAACTATTTTAACATAAAAAGAAACTTAAAAAAAACCTAGGACAATTGTAATACTAAAGAAATAATAATAATAAATAATAAATTAAAAAATTGCAGTACCAGGGATAAGTAAATGAACAGAATATCGCAACATTGATGTTTAAGGTTTTCTCAATGATTTAGGAGCAGGAAGTGTATTTTGAATGAGATTTCCCTTAAAAATAAAGACATCTAATTGAACACACAGAATTTATCTTCCTCTCTAAAAAGCCATTGAAATGAGAATATAGAGTTAGAAATTCAAATATATTCTCTCACACACACACAAATAGTGACTGAGGGATGGATTCTCTCTGAACTATTTTTAACAAATCTCTTAAAGAGAATAGGCAGTTTGAATGATACTGATATTACAGAGAGATATCTCAGAACTGAAAAAGCCCCAACACAGAAACTCAAACTAAAAATGTCAAAGAAAATAGAGTCAGAAACTAAAGTGATTAATTTGAAAAGTTGTCTTCCAAATGGCCATATTGTTTGGTTATCCTTATACTAATTTCTTCCCCTCTACTTGTCCAGGACATACTATTTCCCTAAACTGAGAACAACTAAACATCCTTACTGTAATCTTTCTTAGGAAAGCTAGAGCTGTCAGAGTGAGAGTTGGTATCACCAGACAAAGACCCAGTATGTTTGGCTGTTCCTGACTTGGGATAAAGATAAGAGAGAAAAAGTCCACATCATTACCTCTCATCTGTTTATCATACATTTTGAATTACTAATCCACCTACAATAACTACTTACAAAAAAAACTGCAACAGATCCTCAATCAAGAGAAAGGCTAATAGCAGAGAAAACCCATTGATAAAAATTCACCTCTAATTTTATTCATAAATAAGCATGAGTGGAGCCAAGAAGGAACAGATATAGGATGTAAAGAAAGGCTTTGGAAAAGAAGAAAAATGAGTAAAAAGAAAATGATTTCACAAAATGCATAAATACATTACTGAAATTAAAAGGCATAGTTACTGGAAGAAATGATAGCACTTTGGCATTTCTCAGGACAATTTTTTAAATAGAGCAGGAAAAACAATTCCTGGAGGATCCACATCAACAAATAGGTGTTTAAGAAAGAAAAACAGGAAGGAATGGAGTATGGAAGGAAGGAAATAATTTGAAAATTAATACAATTTTACCAGAGGTTGAGAAAGACAGAGCCAATCATGTGTGGGATAGTATGGATAAGTCATGTTCTACGTAGACACGTCTATGTGAAATCTCTGAACACAAGGGCTAAAGATAACATCCTGAAATTATCCTGAGAGAGTACAAAGGAACACAGATTAGATCTATTTTAGATTTCTCATTAGGGACACTAAAACTAAATCAAGCAAAGATTAATAATCTAAGAGAAAATAGCATTGAGCATAGAAACATACCAATTAAGTGTGAGAACAAGGTAGAGTCGGTATAGGCAGGCAAGGACTCATATATTTTTCTCCAACATACATTTTGAAAGAAGTAGTTTAGGATAAATCATAACAATATGAAAAGAAAAACTGAGAGAGAAAGACATTAATTGATATGTCATTGACATTAACTATTTAAATTCGTAATATATTGAGCACTATTTTGAGATGGCTGGTGAAGGATGAGGTGGAAGAAAAATCAAGGGGTCACTAAGTTCTTTCTTCAAATATCAAGGTGTATTATATAGGTAAGAAAGCATAGGCAAAACACATATTGTTTAAAATTAAAAGTAGAGCAGGTTATGATATCTTGTGTCAGTTGTTTTTGAATATGACCTGTTTCAGAAAATTGAGGCATTCAATTGAACAGCCTCTTAATAATTAATCAAGAAAACATGGGGTCAAATTTTCCAGGGATGCTGAAATAAATATTTTATATTAAACAGACATATTCAAGATTAAATTTTATATTTTTATTAAGATCAAATATAGAATATTTGAATTCCAAGCAAGTTTGCTGCTTTGGGTAATGTCTCAGAATCAGATCTATATTTTTCTAAAAAAAACTGTCCTAGCTACTTCTGACCAAATGGCTCCAGTTCCACATTAAAGAAGCTTTATTAGTTCATGATAGTGTTACTCTGCTGCACCTTAGTGAATGTGTGCAACCATGTGACCATATGTATTTCTATATATAAGTAACAAAGATAATTGATTAAAATAGAAAAAAAAAGACATTGGATGTATAAAATATGATATAATATAAATTATATGCATTATATATAATGTGAAATATGTAATATAAAATATATGTTAGATGCAAATATAAAAGTGCTCCCTCCATAGCATGCACTATAGTTTAATTAGATTAATTCAGTTTTCTAATAATAAAGCCTTGGAAGAAATAAACTCTAATTGTCTCAGAAACCACACATCATATTCTAGTATTTGGAGGCATAATTATTCTTTCTGTGATATAACATTTTAAACCATTGTTCTGAGTCACCTTACAGTAACAGGGGATACTTTGGGTATAGTTTTTTGGAAGAATTAACATATCTATTAAATGTTCTTTTCCAAGATATCTGAAATAGAACTCCCTTAAAAACACATACAGAAGATTTTAAAAGGTAGGTCTCTATGCTAATTTTTATGTATTCTAATTTTAAAACGCTGATTTAAAACTGTGTTTAAACCTCTGATTTCATAACTATCACTTGGAAGTAGTTAAATGACCCTCTATTTTATCCCTCAGAAACCTAAACGTGTTTGTGTTATAAGCATTTCCTCTGACTCTGTGCATCTAGGTCTAACTAACAAAACTGTTCTCTTAAGTCTGTTGAGGGAAAATATTATCTGGACTCAGTCATGCTTTCACAGAAGCAAAGTAAACTTATAACCGGTTTAACACCTCTCTTAATTGTGTCTACAAATATTTTATTACAAGAAACACATATTTATTTGAAAATAAAGTTATGCTCTCCAAAATTAATTGGAAAAATTACTTTCAAAAGAAATAGAGTGGTTTTAAAAAAACATCTCGTTTGTTTCCATTCTCTGTTAGCAATCCTAGTGCACATGTGGAAGAGAAGAGTGCATAAAATGATCAAATATCAAAAGCAAAACGTAAACACAACCAAACAAGCCCTCAGGCTTAAAAGCTGTTTCTAAAAATTCATTCACTATGATTATGAAGTATTGGAAGGAATTGTAATAGTAAAATGAACAAATGACAACAAAGGAACAACAAGACATTGTTAATTGCCTACTTAATAAATACTCTAACTCTTCCTAATAAAATCTCAATTTGTGCAGAGTGATTCTGGACCGAGCTTAAGGAAATAGGTCTTAAACTTATATAAATCAATTGTGTCTTAATAAGCATAATTATATATGATTAGTACAGTATCAAAATGAATTTAACAAGATGAAATTTTAAAACTGGACACCACATAAGAAAAATATATCATTTTACCTGGTCTAAGCAATTGGAACTCAATGCTACCAAAAGGAAGGCCAATTATCTGTGTGTGTGTTTTAAATTCTGGAAGAAATGCTATTTTCTGAAAATTTCACCAGATATCTTTCAGAATCCAACTTTTATTATATAACTAATATTCTCATTCAATAAAGGAACTACACATTTTTCCATTGCTGGAGAATGCCATAAACTTAGTCTATTTGCAATAAGTGACTTCGTGTCTATAGAGTGAAAGTGATAATTGCTGGTATAAATTTGGATGATAAGAAATGACAGAGGACTCTGGGTCCTAGGTACTTAGAAGGATGTGTGGTCTCTTTTCTAACCTATGGCTTTGATCAAGAGATAAAAATTAATGGGTAGTTGTATTAAGTTTTAATTGCTGTGTAACTATTACTATTAATTTAATACCTTGAAAAACTCAATTTTTGTGGTCAGATGTTTGGATACTTATTAGTGGACCCCTAAATTAGGGTATCACCTGGATGAAATCAAATTGTGAACAGGGGCTGAAATCTCATCTGAGGTTTGAGTTCTCTTCCAAGCTCACTGGTTAATTGGTAGAGTTCAGTTCTTTGTGGCTATGTACTGAGAGTCACAAATCTTAGAGCACACCTATTGTTCCTGGCCAGGTGGACCCCTCTGCATCATAGTTGTTTGTTTCTTCAAAGCCGATGCAAGATTGTTCAGTTGCATTGAGTTTGTCTGAGTTTTGTCTTTGATATCTAGATCCTTTTATAAAGCACCTACCTTATTTGGTCAGACCCACCTAAAATAATCTTTCATTAATTAATTTAAAGTCACTTGATTAGAAATTACATCTGTAAAATCCCTTAATTAATTTTAATTCATTTGTAAAATCCTTTCACCTTCACCATATATGGTGACCACAGGAGAGATACCCCATCATATTCACAGAACACACCCACACTCAATGGGAGGAGATTATATAGGGCGTATATAAAGTATTGGGGGTCATTTTAGGGTTCTGCCTACCATGGCACTAAGCTAACCCAACAAAACAGTCTGAGATTTCACATAGTTATCAATATGGGTATCGTTTCCAAAGAAGAATGTTCAAACTTAATGCAAAACGTGATGCAAATTTATTGCTCTAATTGTTCAGTCATTTTGAATGTGATATCCACACAGTACGCATGCTCACTCAAGAGTGGCATCTACCCACTGACTAGTACAGTGAAGTTGTCGTTGTTCACACATCCACATTCCAGTCCACTCCCCTTGGCTGCCAGGTTACCTTGATGTCGAGTAAACCATTTCATTATCTTAACAACAGCTAGACTTTTTACAGACAGACCTCATTCTGTGTGTTTGTGTGTGTATATATGTACAATATACTAATATATACACACTAATATATAATGTGTATATATTAGTATTATATATATATATATATATTAGTATATTAGCTTTGGGAATAATTCAAGTCCTGCACACCATTGTCAGGTTGACTCCTATTAAATTCATATTTTAAAATATTTGTAAATATTATTATTTAAATTTATAATTAATCTTTGCTAAATTATAGACCTTATGGTCTTTTATTCTTGGACAAGTTCACTTTTTAACTATAGTAGCTTTTTTAAAGATTACATTTAATTTTATATATAAACAATTAGGTTGTGTGTGAATAAAGGCAGTTTTACTTTTTTCTATAAATCTAGATGCCTCTTATTCTTATTGCTGCCTTATTTCATTAGCTGGAATCTCTAATACAATGTTTAAAAAAAATCAGCGAGAGTGCACTTCCTTGTCTTATTCCTGATATTATTGTCAAGAGACTCAGTCCTTTTCCACTAAGTATGATGTTAGCAGTAAGTTTTACACAGGTACCCTTTATCAGTTTGGAGAAATTTCTTTCTATTCTTCCTATGCTGAGAATTTATCAGCAGTCAATACTGAATTTTGTTCAACACTATATTAGCATCTATTGAGATAATCAGAACTTTTTTCCCTTTAATATAGCATATCACAATGATTGATTTGTTAACATTAAATAAACGTTATATTTCTTTATTAAATTTTATGTTAGTCATGATATAGTATCCTTTTGAACATATTAATAGATCCAATATGCTAAAAAATTCCTAAATTTTTATATTTATGTTCATGAGGGCTATTAGACTTAGTTTTCTTTTACTTTAATATCTTTATTAGGTTTGGATATTGAAGTGGTGCAGGCCTCATACAATGATTTAAGAATCACTCCCTTCTCTTAAATTTTCTGGAGGAGTTTGTGTAGAATTGTTTTTATTCATTTTTAATGTTTGGTATAGTTTGCCTTTGGATCTATATAAGGCTGGAGTTTTTTTTGTGGAGAAAGTTTTAAGTAAATATCAATTTTGTTAATAGGTATATGGACATTTATGTCTTTTATTTCTTCTTGGGAGCCTTAAAGTTTGTGTCTTTCAAGAAATTTGTTCATTTCACCTAAGTTCTAGAATAAAGTTATTTGAAATGCTGTGTAATTATTATTTTAGAATCTGAAAAATCTGTAGTGATGTCATATCTCTCTTTGTTATATTGGTAATTTGTCATCCTTTCTGAAGAAAAAATAATTGCAATACATTAGAGAGTTGATTAATTTGACTTTCAAATTTTGGGTTCTGTGATATCTTTTGTTTATCCTATACTTTTAAATCCAAAACCTCAAATTAAACAATTTCAGAGAAAACAAGAAAGAATCATATTTACACAAGATAAGCTTTCTGGTCATTTAAAATTATCTGTTACCAGAAACATACACCTAGAATTTGTATTTGAGTGCTTCATTTGTTAAACATTTCATAGTATGTTTTATTAATTTAAAAAGATGAAGCTATCAAACAATCATCAAAAGATCTTATTGTATAAATTAAAAACCTATTATAATGTGATATCCAAATATTCTCCTCTGGAGTATGCAATTAAGCCTATAATATTTTTATAGCCTAAGTAATATAAATCTTATCTTAAAACTTTTATAGTTGCCTTTACATATTTCTTTTGATTACTATTACTGTCTTTTATATCCATATCCAAAAGTCAAGGCTTTGTTTTTCAATTTCAAAAAACAAAGATTTAGTTTTAGGATATTAAGAGTATTTGGATTTAGAGTATTTTATAATATACAAAACTTACTTATATTGAGTTATAGACATAGAGTCTAAAATTTAGAGAGCTGATTGTGATGTTCCAGTAATTTATTATTTGGGTGTGATCATGGCCTCATAAGCTCTAGTTTTCGATATACTTTGTTATTAAAGATGCACAACAGAATTAATCAAGAAACCAATACTAAAGAGTACCCCTTTCCATTCTCTGCAGTTAACAGGCTGCATCAGTAAGTGGCTGACATAGTGGCCAGGAAGTATTTAAGATTTCTCTCAAGAATCAGATGGACAATTTCAATATACTCAAGGAAGGTTGTTTCCTACTTGGTTGACAACATAATTCACCCTAATAACTATGCACCCTATTCTATAGGCAAAATTGCTATGCATAGTAATTGAGGGGAGGCAATGCTTTTTTAAATGGTGTTTTGTTATAAGCCCTTATCACTATGACCTGTACAGTCCGTAGCAGTCAGTCTTATAGTCGTCGTCAGCAGCCGTCCGTCTCGAGAGATGATGGTGTAGCTTCTTAAGAGTCTATCTGCACCGCCGAGAATGGTTGTGCAGTCCGACTCGGGAGTGACACAGTATCTGTCTCCTCCCGTGTTGAATCGACATCTTGCGATGACGCTGGAATGTCCTCTCCAGTGAAGCTGAAGCTACAGAGCCTGGGCAGGGTGATATGGAGGGTCTGCTGTTGCCCATGCAGCAGACCCCCCCTCTCTTCGCAGCTGAAGGATCCAAGGGAAAGACGGAGTCAATACAGCTTGGCTTCAGGTGCGCCGCAGGAGTTGCCGGTGTTGACTACAACGTCAAACCGCCTTAGGGACTCCGGCTCCGGATTTTCTGTCGGGGTTTACTCCCTTAGCCTTTCCCCTGAAGAGGTATGCCGCAAGGCAGCGGAGGTTTTTTGGAGTCAGAGTTTTCCTTCTCTGATGTGCCCTGACTGGAAGATCGAACCAGCGACACTTAGCTCGCAGGCCGACGCTCAATCCACTGAGCCAAACCAGCCTAAATGGAGACATTTATAGTAATAAATTAAAATTTAGACCACAATATCAATAAGAGATGCAAATACAAACAAAACCCTCACTTGTTAATCATTTAGAAACCTTTGTCATTTTAGAGTTCTATATTCATGCTATAACTGACCTAAAAAGTAAGAAAGTGATAAGCCAGCATTACAGAGTGAACTGTTCTTAATAAGGTTCATTTAAGAAGTGAGGAAGGGGATGAGCACTCTGCAAAACAACTCATTTAGCACAGAGATGAACCTGGATTTAACCACTGACCCTAACGAGACTGCCTATTTTTTCCCTAGTGCTCCTGCAGTCTTTCATCTGGACTTGCCAAGGCTCCTTTTTTAGGAGCAATCTCAGATAATTTGTTTATATCTATGCTCCAGTGCTTTATTCCTGCTGACAATCAGAACTCTTTAAGGGAAACCTGGAAATGCCAAATGGCCACAGGAGTGGCTGCATCCAGAGTCACAGTCTGATGAGATGACTCTCCATTTAGAGCTGGGTCATTAGGAAGAGCCCCGAGGAACCAGATAAAGACAAATTGTCTTCATTAAAAATTATCTTCAACTCTGAGTAAAAATACAAGTTTATATTAAATTGATCACATTAGCTAGAACCTACTTTTTAACTTCAGTAAAAGCATTGGTATTTCCCAAGGCAGACACTTGCTAAAAAGAAGGATGTTACAACCCTCCTTTTTCCTTGATTTTCTCCTAAGGAGGTATAAGAAATATCCAATTTAGTCTTGTTTTGTTTTGCTTTCCAAGAAAAAAATCATAATCTTTTATTTTAATAAAATCAAAGGTCACTTTCAGTGCTCCTTTTTAGAATGATTTCCTAGCCTAATGATATCTTTTGCTTTGCATCTGTTTGTTCAGGATCTTCCTGGCAGGCATCTTGTTACTTGTAAAAACTGTTATAACGTAAGTTTTTGTTGGGGGCAGGCCCTGTCCAACTGTTTGCTGGTGATGTACAGGGAGGACTCCTGAAGGTCAGCCACCTGCACTGCAACAGGGAGGCACCATATGTCCAAACTAATCAGAAAAATTGTTTCTCATCTCAGAGTTTAAGAGGCTTGATTGTTCACTCTGTATAAGCATGAAATAACTGTAACATACTTGGGATGAATAAACATTTCTTCATTTATATAGAGAAAGAGGCATTGATTGGGACAGTGCCTGAAGCACCCCCAAAGTAATTTTGTAAGTAGGACAAATGCATCCAGGTTAAGCTTTCTTTACTGAATACATAAATAACTCAGATAAGAGTTTGAGTTGCCAATTGAACACATATTTGGTTAGAGCGGGTAAAAAGAAGTGTTTCTTTTTATGGGAGGAGGGGCATTTAAGACTACTTTAGTATCTATATATATACACATACATATGTATATATGGTACATATGGTACATGCATATATACCACTTCCCCATTTCCCCCTGGAATCTAAAATAGAGAAATGTGTGGGGTAAAATTTGTAGACATTAATTTCTTCATACATTAGAAATACGTTTTTATATTTATTTAGAAAATTTAAGCCAATTTATGGCAGTATTTGATTTGTGTTTGTTTTTTTTTAATTTGATTTAATGACTACCTTTAGGATCCTACTTTTTGCTTTTTGATAGAAGAGACTATATCAATTTTAGAACCCACTACCTCGTTTTGAAAGGTGAGAAATATCTATAAACTTAGTAAAAATAGTAAATATGTATCACATTTTGAATGTGAGTGTAGACTCATTTGGTGTATTTTTTAGCATGAATTTGTAAATTGTTCAGTTCAGGTAAGATAATGATCTTAAATTTGTTAAAATTAGTACAATATAATATCATCAGATTTTCTTGGGAAAAGAGAAACTAGATTTTTAATAGGAATTAAAATACACTCATAAAAAAGCAGCTTCTCTAGTTTAAAGTACAAGAATACTGTTATATGGATTTGCACCTGAGTAATTCAATGAATTCAAATTCCAATAAGCAAGAAAGAACATAATATTTTCTTGTCAAAAATATTTGATGGCATTTAGACACTGCATATATTAAAATGTTTAACCAAGGAAACCTAATTACCTTCTCCTTAAATTGTGTGCCTTAGAGCCGCATTATAGAAAATACCCAGGAGCTTATTAGAAATCCAGAATTTCAGGCCCGTGTTCAGACCTACTGAATAAGAATTGACATTTTAACAAAATCCCTGAGTGATCACTAAAAGCATCAACATTTGAGAATTGCAAATCAAACTATTTCTCTGATAAATCTAAGAACAGCAAATGTAATTTTTAATATAGCCTGAATGTTTACTATGTTCCAAAGGTTGTTTGAAAACCTATATATTTAATCCTGGAAATAAACATATAAAGTTGTCGCTGTTATATTATTATTTCTAAAGAGGCACAGCTAGTAGCCATGGGGCAGTGCTCCCATTAAAGGAGTCTGATTCAGAGTTTACACAATCACTACATGCTACTGATTCCTTATTATTGCAACTCAAAGGAATATACAGTTTTTTAAATAAAATATTTCACTTAATATTGTATTAGTCAGGAAATATTGACTGAGCACCTATTATGTAGGGGGCACTATCGTGGCCTCTGAGGATACAGAACTAAATAAAGTGGATAGAGTTTCTGTATCCATGCAGTGAACATTTTAGCATGAAAATATTATTTATAATAGTTACAAAGAAAACCTTCTTTTCATCCACTGTGAGGGACAGCTCTAATAGTGCCCCAGGGTCCCTGATATGCTTCTCCATTTGAGAGCTGATGGGTCCTGTGACTTACTTCTAGTCAATAGAGTAAGACAAAAGTGTATGTGATTACATGATGTAGTATTGTTACTCATCCTGCCAGGAGAGGTGGCTTTACTGGCTTTCAACAAGTGGGCATATAGTGAGCTGCCTAAGGAGTACATAGCCTGGGCTAGTTATTTGTCTCTGATCAACAGCTATCAAGAAATGGGACCCTCAATCAAATAGACTGCAAGGAAGTGAATTTTTTCAATAACCACATAAGCTTCACAGTATATCCTTCCCTAGTCAATCCTCAGATGAGAGAAAGCCCTTGACTGCAGTCTTGCAGAAGACCCAGCTATGCCAGGTCCAGACTCATGAGCAACAGAAACTGTGAAATAAGTGTGCATTGTTTCAAGACCCTAAATTTAAGGTAATTTGTTTAGCAATAGTTCATTTAAACACCGTCTCATTACAAATAAAGTTTACCTTGTATCATTTCATATATTAAAACTTTTATTTTTCTTTCAATAAGCATTTATGATCTCTTGTGTCATTAACCAATATACTGAATTGTCACCGAAGAATGACAGTTCTCTTACTATGAATCAAAATCTAAACAAATATTTTAAAAATACAAAGAAATCATAATTACGCTTATGTAAAATGTTAAGTCAAATTTAATATTTTTATATATTTAGTAATTTGAATCAAATTATATTAGTAAAACTAATATTTGTTCTAGAAATAAAGTTCTATATACTTCTCAGATATTTTCTGATCCTTATAAAATATAGTTTAACTCTGCAAAATAAATTATAAAGAATAGAACTTAAGGTTCTCTTACACATTCCTCTATTAAGATACATAATATTTGAGCTTGAATTCTGATAGGTTTTGAATTTCTGATAGTAATATTTATAACTTATTTTTTATTTAGTCAAAATTCTTATTCTATCAAGAATAGGGTTGTAATTATAACTTCACATTGTTGACTGCAATTGTCTCTTCAATGTTTTAATTCAGTATTATTCGGTAGTTTATCATTTACAACTGACACTCAAAAACTATAGCTATATACCTTATTGTTAGTTTTCCCTGATGTAAGAGTAAATTACTTAGTACTGGAGAGCTGATCCTCTAAGGTCTTTATTACCAACCCAAATAAGTCAGTAAACAAGATTTGGTATTAATAAATACACTGTGTTTAACTTATCTTAAAAAGAGTTTAATAAATTCCTAAATGACTTCGGTCAAAACAGAAACAATCTATGTTCTCCTTACTGCCTTATTCCCATGTTAGAATTAAAGAAACAGCCCTACTGTACTAAACCTGAGAGAGAGAGAGAGAAAGAGAAAAGAGAATGAATGGCTTCTTGCTTAGAAACTCAATGACAACAATACATTTGATAATATTAAAACTCAGCTGATCTTTGAGTAGCTAAATTAGCAGTTATTAGAGGCACATAGTTAAGTAATGGATCTATTACTTCTTTTTGTCAAATACAAGGGTGCAAAATTTTAAAGAAAAAAATCAATTAAAAGAGATAATGTTCTATATAATGACATCAAGTCTTCCACTCTGAAAATGGCCTAGAGATTAGCCACATAAGTATCAGTTGGGAGACTGTATAAAAATATAGAGTCTTATGTCTCACCCCACGGTTACAAAAATCAGAATTTTCTAATTTACCTTTTAACAAGGTCTCAAGGGGACTAGTATGCAAATTATAGTTGGAAAGACACTGACAAAAAATAACAACTATCAAGAGATGTGGCAGTAAGAAAAATGTTTCACACCTCTTTATGAGCTTCATTTGTACTGTCACTAAAAATTATTTTTTGTTCTTAAAGATCTATATTTGTGTTAAGAGTAGGAATGGAATAAAGTTTTTCTGAAAGGAGATGAACTTAGCAGAGTTCTTCCTAAGAAAGAAGGTAGTCCTCTTAGCAAGGATCATAGTCCTAAATGCCACCCAGTAAGGTTGGAAACTGGTGTGTCCATAAATGAATAAAGAATATTTAATTTGTTTGATTCTGGTAGCTCCAAATACCAGGTTCCAGCTACATATAATTACTGAAAGTCTAAGGCGGACTTGTGAACAGCAGGGTACTAATAAACCCCAGAGATAAATTATAATAGGAGACTTCCAGAATGGCATTCTGAAGAGCTCCACAGACCTGGTCCCCAGTAAACCAAGCATAATATTATATATAGTATGTCTACACAGACACACACATATGTATTCCACCTACATATTATGTATACTCACATGTATAATGGGTAGTAGGCTTCATTCAGTGGCCCAAACCAGGCATTTAACTATTATTTAAGCCTGTCTGTCACCAAGTCTTCACAACTTTATATTCAAAATATATCTGAATTATGTTTTCTTATTTTAATATCCCAGATACCCTCTTAGTTCACATCACTGTCACTACTGCAGCAGTATTATATTTTGTGTATCTATTATTTTCTCTAACAACCAATATGTATTTTATAAAACATAAAATATATCATGTTATGCTAAGTTTAAAATCTTCAGTTTCTTCCCTAGGATTTTAGGCAAGAGTTATCGTGTTAGTCCTTTCATTGGCTGAAAAGTTCATGTATTATCTGGGTCTGTCCACTACCCAATATCATCCACTTGCACTCTCCTATAGGCTTATTATAATTCATCCTGAATCCTTTTATTTACTTCAGTTCCTCAAATACAACAAGTTCCTTTCTCTTAATGGTCTTTGCATAGGTTGTATAAATCTGCATTATACTAGTAGAGCTTTCACTAGTAGAGTTTTAGGATAAATGGAAGCGAATTAGTAAAATATAAATCAGTAAGATCATTATAATCCTGCCATGTACTTATTAAATAATCTAGTTTCCTATGAGATAAGTGTTAAAATTCTCAGACTGTTTGATGGAGGAAGCTTTCTGTGTATGGTTTAGATAGTAGAAAATTTATTGATCTAGTATATTCAAAGCAGAACTGGATTACATTGAGTCTATCTTTCTGGGCCCAGAAATTATCCCCCTTCATTTCTTATCTGTATCCAGATTATGTTTTTAATCTACTATTTGACCTCATTTTTCTTTGTTGATGGTAAAAGAGAACTGCCTCACATTATATAAAATACTACATAAGGTAAATCTCAAAGATGAAATTGATTTCTGATTCTCACCTGAGTATTTGAGAAAGTAACTGAAAGTCACAATATGAATCAACAGTCCATCCTTACTCTGATCTGATATGGACTGGTGGGCAGAATTATATATAAAACCAACATTGGAGCCATATTTCTGCCTGCCAGGGAAGTTTTTATGGAAAGGGTATTATGTATTGGTTCAATATACCAAAAAGAACTTATTATCAACCTCTTCAAATATAGCTCAAACACACATTCTAGATATATATACCACCCTATGGTCATATAATCAAGTTTCCACTATGGAAGACCACTTATTGGGAAATAATATAATTGGAACTTTATGCATTTAAGACTGTCAGTGCCAAAGTACTCAAGAACACTTGAGCTTTAAATGGAAGCACATGACAAAAGCTGACATACAGTTCTGTACTAATAAAAGCCCTACTTCAGCATCTATGACATATTTTTCTTTATTTGTACACTTGTTCTGTATTAATCCCCAAGAGACCATATCTCACATTTTCCATGAGATTACTGTTCTTGTCAAGTACCTTACAGCTGCCCAAACCCAATCTTGCTTCTAACATATGAAATAGTTGTGAAGATTTTCTCGTGCTTTCTAAGTGTATCTCTCATTTAGGATTCTTCACAGACTTGCCTGGACATATGATAAAGATAAGACAGGCAAGATATTCTGTGCAAGACAGATATGCATACCTTACACTCTAATTTATTCTGACATCTCTGTTTGGACCTTTCTCTCTTTTTTAATGCCTATAAAAGTCCTTTAAAACTTAAAAATTACTACCTTAGCAACATTTTCTGAAAACTTGAATGTAGAACATAACTGCTACCTTTCGGTAATTTCGCAAAGTATTTTTTATTGAGCTTTTGTCGAAGATTTCCTTCACAGATGGTCTGCGACTTCATATGAATGTGTACCAGTCTTGTCTCCTCCACATCAATATTTCCTGGCAAGCAGAAAATGTTTTGGTTTTCTTAAAACTATCTTGCATAAATACAGTACCTGTTAAAAAGCAAGCACTTAGCCAATGTTTAGTGAGTGAATAAGTTGCTTCAGTTATTTCTTTTCTTACTTTAATTGAAGCATAAAACAAGGCAGCTGCATTATAAGACTAGTCTCATGTAGATTTGGAAACTTGGTAGTGAAGAACTTTATTATTATAAGAAGACAACGTGACATTTGAAAAATTGGAATGTTTAAAAAAAACCTTTCAATTTCACTTTTTTTAAGTAAGATGACCACATGCTAAAATAATAACTTATTTCATTTACTAGATGTTTGGAAAAGGTGGCCAAGTAATACATTTTTACATACCAAGGAACAATAGATTATAAAGTAAAAACCAGCATGTCTTTAGGAGGACATGTTGTGGAAAAAAAATCTAAATTCAATGACAAGTAATAGGTTTCATGAATAGGAAAAAGCACTGTATGTCATGCATTTAGAATTCAGTAAATCTTTTGATTTTTTCTGTATGACTTATGTATTTTGAAAGTAGAAAATCTGGCCTCAATAATTATACTGTCAGGATGGAAGATGGCAGGAATGACAGGTGGTCATTCTTGGTTCAATTCTGAATTAACAGAGTAGCAGGTAGTATCCATCATGTGGTGATGTACCAGCTAATGACATCAGGTCTGGATCACCTAAGTATTCTATAAGAGTAATAAGAATATGTTTAAAAACTATCATTTATGGAACAGTACAGGTAGCCAATGTACTAGCACTGTGTCATTTGCCTTGCACAGTAGCTTTGAAAGATTGGTTTATTTCAATTGTTACAAGAGAAAAATCAGAAGTTCTGAAAGTAAAGTGAACTAACAAATATTGTATCAATAGTACATGACAGCTGGGATTCAAATTCAAGCATGTCAGATTCAGGAACTAGTAATTTTATCCATTATGCCTCAATTATTTTCCAAAAAAAAAAAAAATGAAATAATACAACAGAGTTGTTTTCATTCTCGCTTTAATTTTAGCACTGATTATTCATAACTCAAATATTGTCCATGCTATTGTTATTTCATTTGTACTAATCTGTTTACACATTATTTTGGGGGGAAAAAAAGGGTAGTGGATAGAGATAGAGCATCTATCTTGTATGAATCTCTCACAAATACTTCCTTAAATTAAAAATTGGAATGATTTTTAAAAAATCTGAAATAAATGAGATTTGTAATAGATTTATATCAATTTAGCCAAGTTTAAATTGTATTTGCCAAAATGTCCTTCCCTGCAGAGTCTAGGGTACATCTAGATCCTATTTTGTGTGAAATTTAGAAGGCATGGGTGAAATAGCTTTGTTCTTGTTCCACCCAGCAGGACTGAGAAGAGCACAGGTGCGATTTTTCTCATGTGTAGGTTGCTTATCTGCTATCTCACTTCACTGGCTGGGGCAGCAGCTGGACCTGCAACTAAGCCAGCTCTGGTCATTCTCTAGGACAAGGTATGCATTTAGCTCAATGAGAAAGATGGCCAGGTTCTCCTAAAAGATGCTTGCATATCCAGTCTGTGGGCTTGGGGACAGGGAGAAACTGATGAGGATTATCTTCATCCTCAGAAGTACCAATTTGTCTTTTTTTTTTTTTTTTTAAGATTTAATTTATTTATTTTTAGAGAGAGTGGAAGGTAAGGAGAAAGAGAGAGAAACATCAATGTGTGAGAGATACATCGATAGGTTGCCTTGTCCCTAACTGGAGACCTAGCCTGCAACCCAAGCATGTGCCCTGGTAGGGAACTGAATCAGTGACCTTTCTGTTCACAGGCCAGGGCTCAATCCACTGAGCCACACAAGCCAGGGTCAGTTTGTCTTTTCTTGTCCATCTTTTTAATTCCCCACTACCTATCTGGTTACTTCAGACTACACAAACACAAAAGAAAAGGCCATAGATTGTTTAAGCAGTTACCACAATTATATGAATCAAATCAATGTAATAAATTTCCTATTGTATAAAACTCCTCATGGTTCTACTTATCTGATCAACCGTGAGTGATACTACTTCTTTGACAAAAAACTTGATGATAGGAAATCCTTGCAAATTCCATGACATGATCAGGATTAGTCAACCCATCAACGGCTGGCTATAGGGCTGACACAAGATAAGCAGAAATGTGGCCTTAGTTGCCAATGTAGAAAAATAGAGTTAAAAATAGAATTTCAGCTAATAATAAATGTGAAAGAAGTAGCAGAATCAAAAATTTACAACTTTTGCAATGCCTAATGAAATAGTTGATTTAAGTAAAGAGCATTAATTGGTGAAAATGTTAGATGAGCAAAGGGAAAATTTGAAGTTGGCTTTTATTACCTCAAACTGCAGATTATTCTTCAGATCTCTAAGAGGGAAACTCAGACATATATACCCTTAATGTGATAAATATGAATTCACAACATCAGCCATAATATAGTCTTACCAAAATGTTAATTTTAAGTTGAATTAAATCTTTAAACAGAAATTCTAGTATACAAGAAATATGGGAAATGTGGAAGAACATTTAAATGGTATCATGAGGAAAAAATATCCAGAATGTGAGACATTCTCTGAGATAATTGATACAATTTTTCAGTAAGTCAATGTCATGGAGGAGACAACACTTAAGAGACATAATATTTGAGAGTATTGAATGCACCACATTTGAAACCCTATTTGAATAAAGAAGCATAACAAAACAGACTTGAGATGACTAGGGATATTTTAATATATAAGGTGAAAAACCATGAGGTCTGGAATTAGGATTTTCTTAAATTAAATAGTCAAAAACAACAAGTTAGACAGATGAAGCAGGCTTGAAAAAATCTTGAGAGTTATTGAAACTAAATCATAAATATATGAAGATACATTGTCCTATTCTCTCTACTTTTGTTCTACGTAAGAAATTTTTCATAATAAAAATTAAACCTTAAAAATGCTGTGTATTGACTTCAGCACCAGAAATAAAAAGAAACCAGGAGACAATCCTGTGCCTGCTTAAAAGTAATAAGGGTTGGGAGAGCAACAAGCAAAGGGTGGATAAGCCTTAAAAAGGAGTGGATAGAATTGTAGACACTACTAAAAGTAATTTATGTCTTTATTTATTTAAAAGTAAAAGAAATAAGTTTTTAAGTATAACTATGGGAAGTTGGAAAAATTAATTTAGTAGATAAATTAAAATTTTAATTAATAGCTTTCGAAATCTACACTAAGGATGTTAATGTTCAAACGCATTTAAAAATATTTTTTGAATTTCTAAGCTACAAACATTGCAAATATAAATAATTTACAAAATGTATATATACACATGTGTGTATGCTATATAATACACACATACACAATGCACATATATTACATAATATACACATATGCATTATATATGACTATATACATAATATGTACATGTACATATACACAGTATTTATTATATAACTTACACATACATGTGTTTTTATATAGTGTATGTATATCATTATATATCTATGTAAGTATATATACACACACACATATATATATATATATATATAATATTACCCAATTAAATTACAAGTTAATTTCTCATCTCTACAATACATTGAGAGATTTTGCAGGTAAGCTTCAGCTCCTCAAAGGACTGATGTAAAGGGTTAAGCAAACGCAAAAAAGTTTTTAAGGTTTACACAAAGGAGGAAAACTACCTCCTCCCCTCCTCCCCTTTTTTCTTTTTCTTTTTCTTTTTTTGTTAGTTTAGTGTGGCACTCTCTTTGGCCCTCTTCTACAATGTTTTCTGATATCTAATTCTATTAGGTGTTTTGGTACAACATAAGTGTAACCATTGTTAAAATTTTCTGTTAAGAGAAATAGAAAGAAGATGTAAGTTTCTGTCCAGCTTCAAATGAGTAATTTGCTGTTGCAAGCCTATGTCACGGCCATGACATGCAGAGGGATCGTGAAAGAGTGGAGGAGAAGTAAATCAGGCCAAGTGGTTTCAAAGTATCCTTGAAAATGCACCAGGAAAAAAAAATTGTGCAGGAAATATTATGTCAACAATATTTCAGGCATTTACATTTTTATATAAAAAAGTAAATATAATGTTTCATATTTTAACCTAGATTTGCCTTAATAATGGTAAAACTTATATAAAATCAGTGTATTGAATTGTAGAAGACAACATATCAAATGACCCTGATGAATACCAACTCCTGTTATTTATGCCCTGCTATAGTCCCCATCTATTAATGTGGTATGGACCTATTGACTCATTTCTAAACATATTTGCATGTAGCAAAGATCATCAAGATAATCACAAAACCTCTCTCCTTGTCTTCCTGGGAGCACAGTGTCAGCTAGACTCTTATTTTCTAGTCTCCCTTTTAGTTAGGTGTGGTCTTTTTGCCATATAGCTGAATTCTCACACTTGATTAATTGTTGTCAGGGAGAGGTTTGCTATTTTCAAGTAAATACACAACAAAATAAATCCCATTACACAAGATGCCCTTTCAATTATTTAAAATATTTAAACATTTATGAGAGCTTTTTTTCTTGGAGGAATATGCTTAAATTCTGTAGGTTTCCTCACACGTATTATGTCTTTTGCTATTTGAAATTATTTATTATATGAACATGTTCCAATATAAAATATGATATTCAAAAATGTTTGAAAGAAGTAAAGATGATCATATTTACTTTGTGGTCTTATACATACACATGACAGGAATTTCTAATTCCTTTATTTACATAATTACATATGCATTTATCTTGCCTATAGTTGTTTTTAGGTGTTTGTTTGTTTGTTGATTGGTTGTTTTTTTCCATGACTCATGGTAAGCTTTTTCTTAAAAGATATGAACAAGTAGCTTGTCTTTTTTTAGATATATTAATAATTTTCCTTCAATTCTGAATTCTACCAGTTAGGTATTTGGATTCAAGTAAAAGCTTTTTTATCTGTTTTTCTTAGAATGTATCCGTTTATACTATAATAGTATAAACAATAAATATTTAAATAAAAAAGTGTATCCCTTTAGATGAAATTTATTGTCATAAGATCTTAAATAGCAACATTCTGATTCAATCAATTAATCTGTACTTACTTTCTATTATATAGTAAGATAAGCATTTTTTCAAAGTTCATCATCCAAGTCATTATCATACTGTTGAACAAAGATTGCACTAAGATCAGTCTCTAGGGATACCAATCTAGTTTGATATTAATCATTGAGAATCACTATTTGAATAAAACTTTAAAAATCAACAATGTAAAAATGACAATATTAAAATGCCAGTCAACACAAATTGGAAAAAATAAATATCTTACTTTTAGCATGACAAAAAATCTTTAGTATTTTTATTTTAAAAAGTATTTCCTTTTTATCACATTATTCTAATCTTCTATCATGAAGTGCAGTTTGAAAGACAAAATAATCCCCTAAAGTGAGGAGCACTTAAATAATTTAAATTAACTTTAAATTGTGCCTTACTTTACAAGCCCAGAATCACAGCCACAACCTTACTTGAAAGCTTATAAAAATTGGAAATGCTCCAATAGTTTTAAATCTTGTAGAAGCCTGGAACCTTCCAAATTAAAGTGCTAATATAAAAATTAACACTGAAATTTAAATCTCCATGAGTAATAGAGAATGATTTAAAATTATTGAAGCCTTTCAATTTTGTATGAGATTTTTATGTGGAAATAAATCAAGCAGTTTCTTTAGTAGCGAAGTATTCACTTAAAAACACAAAAACAGAATTGTTAAAAATGTAAACTTTCCTGGAGCAAGTACCTGTCCTGTGTGTCAAATATGATATGAAGAAAAACAATTGACAACACAGGTTTAAAGGTATTATTTATGTAAGCCCCATAGAGGTCAGCTGCTGCCAACCAACGGCTTACCTGAAATTCCTCTGATGTCAGGTACTGCACTTCTGAGAGATAAAGATGAGGGGCAAGGACCAAGGGTTTCAGGCATTTCACAGACCCTCAGGGCATGGTAATCTCTACCCTAATTCTTCTTGTCTTTGACCCGTTCATCTTGCCTGATGCTGAGGCACATTGGGCATGCATTAAAAGCCTTGAACAGATTATAAATAAGCATGTGTTTTAATAGGGAAAATGATCTAGTCTCTTCTCACTGTTAGGAAACAGGCGCACTATTATGTATATAAGTATATTCTCATTAGCAAAGCTAGAATATGCTGGTTTCAATTGTGGAAGTAGTTGCTTTGAGATGGTCTATTTTTCCCTTTTATAAATTCAGAGTTTCTCTCTCATGAAGTTATAAAACATATTAGATCTCTTATTACTTTTTATTCTTCTATTGACAAACTGGACTCACTTTTCTAATCCCAAGCTAATCAAAAAAAGAGTGTGCGAGAAAAAATTTGTCTTCTCACCTTTATTACTAGTCTTAAAAATGGATTTACAATCCTTATAGGAATACCTTTTCTTTGCTTCAGCACTTTGATATCTTTTTATGTAGAAACAAGAGTTTTGAAAACTTCATATCTGAAACTTCTTGCAATTATGGCCTATAAAATTCAAATAAAACACCTTTTTTGGTAAAAGTGCCAGGACATTCAAGATTGTGGTTAATTTGATACATTTGCATTATTAAAAGCACACTGATTTTAAGAAGATGACTTGTTTCATAAATGCATAAATGAAAAAAAGTATATATATGCTTCAGGCTCTACCCTACAGGAAAGAAGAACTTATCATGTTTACAATTGTATTTGAAATTTCAGTATTTCAAATATATCTACCAAGCCCAGGTAACTCAATTGGTTAGAGTATACTCCCAATAAACCAATGTTGTGGGTTCCATTCCTGTTCAGGGCAAATATGAGAATCAACCAATGACTGTATCAGTAAATGGAACAACAATTTGATCTCTCTCCCCCCTCCCCTCTTTAAAATAAATAGATAAAATTATTTACTTAATTCAGAGGTAAAAGTACTGTACTTTTTCAGATATTTTCTTTGGCATTCCATTTAAATTTGGTGTTTATGGTGTGTTTGCATGTGTTTGTGTGTGAGAGAAAGAGAACAGAAGAAGGAGGAGAAGTGTTGGCAAGTGGAAAGATTCTCATAGCTCCTGTCTGTACCTTCTCTGTTTCTGTGTTCTGGAATTTTCTGTCTGTTAACCATGGTTCAACTGCCAGCCATGGAAAACAACTTGTAATGATTTAATCATGTGCAAACAAAATTTTTTTTACTCTCTCCTATTTCTGACCTCCAGAAAAAAAAAAAAAAAAGCACCTCTTTCTAAAGGTGTTTCTAGAATAGACTGGCCAGGAAAATAATAGCACAGATTACTTTTTATTAATTTTCTGTTTATACCACAATTAACTTCTAAAGTGCAGCAACAATGAGAGGTTTGCAGGCATAGGTATACTCAGAAACCCAGACATTTTTTGTTAATTCAGTCCATTCCCTAATTACTTTCTCATAATGAATCACTCTTCTTTAATTCAAGTACATCTGCTGACTCTACTGTTGCATTTCCCTTAAGAACCCAGAGTTTACATACAAGAAAAATTATAACTATTGTTTTTATTGCTATGAGTCTTGGCAATTATTATATGCCAATTTAACTACTACCTATGTAATAGAAAGCATCTTCTTCATCAAAAAAATTTTCCTTGCATCCTTTTCTTATTTATATCAAAGATGCCTTGCCATCATTGCCAATCACCAAACTTTAAGTGAAATTATACAATATGGGTTCTTTTGTGTCTATCTTTGTTCACTGTAATAATGGCACCTGCTTACAAGACTGCTGTGGAAATTAAATTGGGTACTACTTGTATTTGTCAGTGTCATACTGTTAACGAGACATACAATTGGGGATTATCAGTGATACATTCTAATGGAAGAGAATGCGCCTAGGGAAGCTGGGGGAGAAAGGCAAGAGCAAGGGTGGTCAAAGGCCAGGGTTGCTGGAGGCTGGGTGGTCAGAAGCATGGTGGCCAAAAAGAGGGAGATCCTTTGTTCTGAGGAGGCTGTTGAGGACCCCCGACCTGAAGAGATCCCCTAGTGTCACAGATGAAATGACGACTCCCCAGGCAGCTTGTGCCAGGGGAGAGAAGGCTGGCAAATGTCTGAGAGACAAATGCCTGATTGTCTTCCTCCAAGGTCTTTGATTGAGTGCAGGAAGCTTAAGGGCGCATAGCACCCTCATAAAGCTCATCAACCAATGTTAAACAGTGCTGATTACAGAAAACAGATATTGTTTAGGGATAACAATTGAAGGAATGTTGAGATCTCCCTCAGGTCAGGGTGTGTTGGACACAAAGACTTCAGATGGCTGTAAAATAGGGAGAGTGAGTGCATTTTGAGTTAAAGTTAAAACTTCTGCTGCTAGTACGATAAAGTGATTAAGAAAGGTAAAAGAACAGGGCAAGCTTAAAAGGACATAAAGCATTTTCTCACATCCCAATTCCCACCAGGGCCCACTGGCTATAGCATCAAGGCACATATGCACCCAGCTTTCCCGGTTTTCTGGTCAAGTCTTACAGGCTTTATTTTCTTCACCTGGCCTGCGCAGGTCTCCAATCCTCGATACTTTCCCAGGGCAACCCCAACACTGAGGACTTATATAGTTGATGGGTTTGGGGAGGGGAAGTTACATTTTGATTGATGGGTAAAGGTCATGCCAGTTTTCTGTGGACAGGGGACATGACTACCCAATTTTCTGTTAACCCAAATCCTTATCTTGCTCCAAACTCCATTTTTTCAGACAATTAACCAAAGTTGTTTTATGGGCTTTTTCTTTGGGCACTGTGGAGCCCTCCCTTTCCCCCTTCCAGGCCTTGGGGTGAATACACAGTCTCAAGGTTTTCCTTTTTTCAGCTGGTGAAGAGGAGACACACAGACTTTCAAGGGCTCCCCTCCTCCTGCACTATCATAGTTTTACTTGTGTAGTTTGGAATGCCTTGCAATCCTATTGGACCAGGCTCAAGACTGCTGAGTCACGCCTCCTTCCTCCTCCCTGCCTTGGTTTACTATTTATGCTACCTAAGTGCTAAAAGGTGTTGCCTGGCAACCAGGACACTAGCTGTTGGTCAGCAACAGCAGCTCCATCTCAGAGCTCTTCCTATGCAATCTCCTGCATCAATACTAAATGTTCAAGCTGTGTTTTTATATAAACAGTTTGTGAATTGAATTCATTCTGTTTTAACTGAAGCTAAATGCAAAAAGTAACGATGATTGCACATTTTAAAAAAAAGTTCTATACCAAATGTAAGATCAGGGAAGAAAGCAAAAAATGTCATTTTTGTGATGCTGAATCTCATATCTTCATTAAATAAAATTAAAAGGTTAAGAATGAAGAGCTGGAAGTTACACACATACACAGG
Source organism: Furipterus horrens (assembly GCF_987537825.1). NCBI lineage: Eukaryota > Metazoa > Chordata > Mammalia > Chiroptera > Furipteridae > Furipterus > Furipterus horrens. Next base: position 29,338,014 of record NW_028327182.1, on the reverse strand, counting down.
GAAGAAAAGAAGAAGGAAGGAAAGAAAGAAGGAAGGAAGGAAGGAAGGAAGGAGGGAAGGAAGGGAGAACAGCTGTATGAAGGGCAGAGTTTCCTGTGATTGTGAGTACAAAGCTGTCTTTGGGGAATTAGCACACTCCCTTTGAGGAGGAAACACAGGGGTATGTTTATTGTGGACCAGGTAAGGAAAGTTAATACTGAATGTCCAAGGTGAGAATAGTGAAGCAGAAGTATTTCAGGAGTACACTAGAAAAATCTTTCAAACATTTGACATGGCCAGAATAAATCAACACCTGGTTACATTTTGTATTACAAAAAAAAAAAAAGTCTTTGTGTCTCTTTCTCTTTCTACTTTGACCCCTGAGGTGTCAAAATTTGTGTTGAAGAAATAGGGGCAGATATAGATGGAAGAATAGAAAATCTTCCAACTAAGACTTCATTTTCACAACATCCAGTTTAAGGGATAAAATATGGCCTTTGATTTCAAATAAAATTTGAAATTCCATCATCGCTATTGATTAATTTATTTTTAAGTAGTCATTTCTAAAACAGAATATGTTTAATATTTATTTATTATTATGTAATTATTTTTAGCTAAATATGAATGGATGTTTCATATCTGAAAATAAATGGATAACTTAGGCACCCTACATTATATTTCATCTGTGGTCAGGGAAAAATTTATTTTCATAGAGCAAGCTTAAACCAACATTGAGAGAAGAAGGTAGACTTCGAACTCTATTATTATCTAGATCTATTTGTTCACCTCGTTTTCGTTGGCTATCTTCTACAAATCTTTCAAGTATTGATCAGATGCGACATCTTCAGCCATGTTCCCTTATCCCCACCTAACAGAATAGGTGACCTTTCAGGGAATCCACAGCACCCAGTGACAAATTTTCTTGACACTGTCATTCTAAATTACACTTAATTTTTAAAAAAATAAACATTGAAAACTTAAAGAGAAAAAATATGTTTCAACTTCTGCATGTCCAGCTTCTATTACATTGTCTAGCCCTGAGAATACACTTGATCCATGTTGGTCTAGTGAATAAAGAAACAAATTAAATGACTCCATGTGTGGTGCCTGATAAAGCTGTATATATACTTAATATAAAGAAATTCACAGCATCTCTATGCTAAGATAGTTTTCTGTTTGTTGTTTTTTGTTATATGAGATATTAAAATCATTATTTCAAAAGAATTTGTGGTATGTTTGCAAAATGGAGGTGAAATAGAAAGTTCTCTAAGTGGGATTTGTTTTAAAGTAATCATAATTATATTATGTACTGCCTTAATATAATATTTTTCTACCTAAACTCATTACTTTTTAAATAATATTTTTTAAGTTGTAGTAATACTGTATGGTTATATAACTTGTATGTTTTTATAATAGAGGTCTTCACAAATTATTCTAAGCCAAATTTAATTACTGATTGTCATTTTTTCCAGAGGAAAATATGTGAAAGCTATAATTCCATGTAATTCTGAATTTTAGTAGATAAAAATATCCAGCATTTAAAGGTAACAGACTAGTGAAAAAAATGTGCCTTAAGAACATACCTTATCTAATTTATCTCAATGCGGCCATTTTAAAACAACACAAGCATTAACACAAACTTCAGGTTTTTACTTGATCATAGCTTCTCTTAAAAGTGTGTGCAGGTAACTTGGTTTAAAAATTGCCTCAACTCTGTGATTTATGAAATCTTTACAGCGCCATAGTTTCTCACCTACTGTTTGCATCAATTATAAGTTTGCAGTTTCTAATGGTAGAGCTTCCTCTCCGCTGAGCTTCCATGATTCTTCTGAAGTGCTTCTCTTTGAAATCTCCATTTTCTTTGAACTGCCTTCATTTCCTTTATCGTAGTAGTTTCTTATTTTCTTCATTTAATCTTTTCAAATAATTACTCTTTTATAAAATGATTTCCTATCAATGAAACAAATTTCTAGAGTGTTTGTATTATTTATATTAAAATCTATCAATATTAGGAACAATTCTTCCTCTCTTCTTTTGAGCTAATACTCCCATTAAAATCACCTTTAAAATGTGTTAATGTACAGATTTCCCCAATTGCATCCTTAGAAACCAATTATGGGGAGGAACTTGGTAATCACTACTCTAAATGGTTTCACGCATCATTCTCTAGATCAGTCACTGCTAGAAATCATTTCATTGAATCACATTTACATTGTCATGTGTTGAAATGTCTTATTATCACATTTGAATGAACAACTAGCTAGCATTATTGAGTAGTTCTCCACTTGTCTGGTTATATGAGAGCTTACCCCCTGTTGGCAAAAATAGATTTCTCTGTAGATTAAACAGTATAACAGGACAAATCAATGTCAAAAAATAAAAGTAAACAATTCATGTACCATGAAATACCTACTGTACTCTAAAGGTTTTAGTGTCAAAAATCTTAAAGTATATATTCACTAAAGTGAATACATTCAATTTAGATATTTAAATAAAATTTTAAAGAGTTTTCATTACTAGAAATGATAAGAATGGTGTTGCTCAGATAACCATGAGGAGGCAGCGAGCAGAGAAAAGAAGCTTATTGAGGGAATTAGCAAGTGGGGAGGAAGCCATACGGCGAATGGCCTGACTCCGGGGTCCTATGGAAGGAGGGGCTGTTTTATAGGGGGAAGAAAAAAGAAACTTGAATTCAGTCATTATCTTGCAGCTGTGAGTCTAAGGCTCATCAAGGCCAAACGGACCCTGGGTTGATGTACTCCACTATCATGGGAAACTCCCAGACACCTGCAGGTGGGCGGGGAGAGAGGGGGATGGCATGAGAACCAAGGCTGTCAGAAACACCTTTACCTCATATTCTATAATATAGACAATTCTGAATTCTACTAACAAAACCTAAGCCAGTTAAAAGTTTCCATAAAATTTAACAGGAATTTGGTAATGTATTTATACTTAATGAAGCACAAAGGACTTAATTGAGTCTGAAAAGTTTTTTGTATTTCACGAGTGGTTTATGGAATTTGAGATATGAGCTGAGTGTGCATATATAAAAAGTACAGTGAAATTTTAATTGGCACATCTTCACTGAAGCAAAAATTTGCCAATTAAGTGACATGCTGATTATGGTGACAGAAATTTGATTTTACACTATATTCTTTCAACACTGGCAGCAATATTTGCTGAGGATACTGTATACACTGGGAAATTAGGTAACAACTTTGGAGACAAAGGTGGAAATTACTAGGTAGACCCATATACTGACATATGTTATGTTCTCTAAGTACAGAATCTCTCAAAAACCTCTGGAAGGCATTTTTAAGGCTTGATAAGTTTTTCTGTTTTTAGGTTATTTTCTACTAAGGTATGTTTATCTGAGAAGAGAAATATCTATGATCATTTATCGGTAATTATTTTTCAAAGGTGATATTGAAAATATTTAACAAAGATTGGAACCAGTGTAAACTGAAGCTGAGTCCCAAAAGGTGTATCTTTGAGTATTTGAAAATCATCTCTCCCAAAGTATGAGGAATGAGTCAAAGTAGAAAAAAGACATGCATATTTTTAGAGACATTCCAAAAAAGACTATTATTTTAATGTAAAAAGCAAGCTTTACATGTAAAATTACTGCTACAGTTTCCTGAAGAATTTAGAAATACTAATCTACACAATCAAATGCACAGTGATTTAAAACTTTTAGCAAAGGATCTTTGAAATAAGTTCATATAAAATAACAGGTAATTCTAAATTTATTTTTAAAATTTTAAGATTTTTAAATAGTGATAATGGGGATCATGAAAAAAATGTGTGACCTGAAGAAGTAATTACAAAATGACTTCTGAGCATTTTAGGTCAATAAATTTTATTTAATAATACATGAATTATTTGAGTTTCATTGACATAAATTAGAAGGATTGAACTAATTAAAGTACTTAATATTTATTTCATATTTACTGCTTTGCTCAAAACATGCAGCTGAAATTTAATATATGTGAGAAACTGCTAGGCACCATGATGTCAAAGGGAAATATGATATATTAATGATTCATATCCTCAAGTTAATAATTTATTCAGAAAAGCAAGGGATATAAATATTATTGTATTATAAAAGTATTATGAATGTCACTGAAGAGAAGCAAAAAGAAATTATAATAAAATTTCAAAGATGGGAACAAGACTTTAGAGAAATCAAGAAACATATTACACAAAGTGTTTAAGGGACCAAAGTGGCATCAAACTAGTGAGCAGAGCTAAATTACTCAATAGGCACTGTTTCACAGTGTCTGGGGCTAATAATGCTTTTAAAAAGAGAGAAAAGTTTAATTTCTTATAAAAATAAAAGAAAAATGACTTTTTATATCAAAGAAAATGTTTCAATATACAGTATTAACATACTTATCTTTGTATCCTGGTGGTAAAAAAAAAAAACATAGTTTAAAATTTTTTTTTAATGGAGAAAGGGTCTTATGAAGACATAAGTTCTTAAGTCTCAAGGATGTCATAATGTGGTCCTGCTGGTGAGATTCTAATCTTAGCTTCAGTTTTCATTATTTGTGGACACAGCCTCTCCACACTTCAATTTTCTCATTAACAAAATAGTCAAAATAACTGTACCCAACTCATAAAATTGTTATAAAAATTAAATAAATTATTACATGTAAAGCCCCTAGAACAGTCTTGGGAATGTATTAAATGCAATATAAACATTAACTGACAATGTCATTGAAATCAACCATGAAGTTTGAATGAGGTAGCAGGAAGGATAGAAGGGGTCAATATATTTGGAAAAATATTAATTTTGAAAGTTGAGCAATGGCATTGGCTGTTCAAAGAGGAGCAATGAGATAAATCTAACATTTGATTATGTAGGAATTTGAGCTCATACTTGGAAAGCTGACTGTACTCTAGACCCATGAGGGGCCACTGGATCATGTGAAAAACTAATTATCCATAACATGTATGGAAATTTGAAATGTTGAAAGAACAGATTCAGGAAAAAAGAGAGGATAATAAAAATAAATAGGAATGGAGACACAGTGGAGAAATAATTAAATATGAGAAATTGATTGAATTATTCATTTCTTTAATGCTAAAAACAAGAAAAAAATTAAGTTGAAGATTGGCTGTCCACCACATCTGCTTGCTGTGGTCATGTCCTTTCACGACAACATGCACAGCACGGTGTCCTACAACGGCGCAACCTCTGAGGCCTTCCCAGTCAGCAGCGGAGTAAAGCAGGGCTGCGTCCTCGCGCCTACGCTGTTCGGAATCTTCTTCTCCATGCTCCTCCAATACACCTTTAAGGACTGCAGCGAGGGTGTCTTCATTCACACCAGATCCGATGGCAAGCTCTACAACCTGGCCCGTCTACGAGCCAAGACCAAAGTCAAAGAGGTGCTCATCCGTGAGATGCTCTTCGCCGACGACGCAGCCTTGACATCACACTCCGAAGAGGGACTCCAGCAGTTAGTCACTTGCCTTTCCCACGCATGCAAGGAGTTCGGACTAGCCATCAGCCTGACGAAGACGAACGTTATGGCTCAAGGCACGGGGACTCCCCCATGCATCACCATCGACGGATACACCCTGGAGGTTGTCAATGACTTCACTTACCTCGGGTCCACCATCTCGAGCTCTCTGTCAGTTGACTTGGAGGTCAACCGGAGAATCGCCAGGGCAGCCACAGTTATGGCCAAACTGAACCGGCGAGCGTGGAACAATTCCAGCCTCACTGAGAAAACCAGACTGCGCATCTACCAAGCCTGCGTACTCAGCACTCTCCTCTATGGCAGCGAGACGTGGACCACCTACGCAAGGCACAAAAGGAAACTCAACAGCTTCCACATGAGGTGCCTGCGACGCGTCCTGCATGTCGCCTGGCAGGATAAGGTCCCCAACACCGAGGTGCTGAAGCGAGCCAATATGAGCAGTTTGCATGCAGTTCTTAGCGAGAGACGCCTCAGGTGGCTCGGCCATGTCAAAAGAATGGATGCAGGCCGTATCCCCAAAGACCTCCTCTACGGCGAGCTAGCAGAAGGCCAGAGGATGACAGGGCGCCCAAAACTGCGGTTCAAAGACATCTGCAAAAAGGACATGACACAATGCTCCATCAATCTCAACACATGGGAAGTTCACGCAGACGACCGCCTAGCCTGGAGGCTCACGGTCAGACAAGGTACGTCACGTGCAGAGGCTGCGCGCAACGAGGAGGCGGTCCAGAAAAGATCGAGGCGGAAGCAGCGTCAGCAGCAGCAACAACGGCCATCTGCCTTCACCTGTACCAAGTGCGGCAGGGATTGTCACTCCCGAGTCGGACTGCACAGCCATTCTCGGCGGTGCAGATAGACTCTCAGGAAGCTATGCCATCGTCTCTCGAGATGGACGGCTGCCGATGACGATGATGATGATGACGATGACTTTCTGAAGGAAATTTAACTTGCTTCTTAATTAAGTAAAAGTTGGGGCTCACTAAAAGACATTTGCAGATATTTTTTTCTAAACTTGGGACCTGTATTTGTCAACTTCATAACTTAATTGGGCTTTGAGGCAGACAAATGGATTTTTCTTGCCCCTAATTTATTTAATTCAGTTTTCACAATTAAGCAAGCAATTAATCAATGATGAAGTCATTAAGATTCATTGCATTGAAATGGTACCCTGACAATCATACTAAGTAAGAACTGTGCAATTTATCAGAAGGCAGATCCCCTAGAAGTGTGATACTTGATATTTTAACTTCACTTAAAGTTGTAAGATGAAATTGAACTTGTTACTTTGAGTTTGGCTTTTGTTTATCTTACAATGTTATCTAGGAATAAAGTGATGTTTATCCATGATTTATTAAATTCAAATATGAAGCAAACCATCAGTTTATGACAAGATTATAAAAGAATAGTTGTCTGATACAATTATTATGTATTTCCTATCATATGGAAAATACAGTTTCTAGCCAGTTAAGATTTAAGTTTAGAATATCAAGCTTCTGTGTATAATATAAGAAATATAAAAACTTTTTATGATATGTATTGTATACTGGAAAAAGGCATTGATTTTGGAATCTGTGAATCTAAATTCCAGGAAGTTCTGCCACAGAATATTTATGTGTCCTTGAGGGATATTTCAGCATGATATAGATTTTTGTTTTAAATATATGACTGATGTTAAAATAAAATAATGTACAAGACAACACTCATAATATAATTTTTATCAGGTATTGTGATCCCTTCAACCTTGTTCATCTTTCTCAAGATTGCTGAGGCTATCTGGCATTTTGATTCCATATAAATTTTTAGAATATTTGTCCTAGATCTGTGATATATGCCATTGGTGTGAGCATCAGGAATATTGCCCTATAGTTTTCTTTCTCTGTTGTATCTTTACCTGGGTTTGGAATTAGGATAATACTGGCGTTATAAAAACAGTTTGGAAGTCTTCCCTCTTTGAATTTTTTGGAATAGTTTGAGAAAAATGGTGGTTAATTCTTCTTTGAATGATTGGTAAAATTCAACTGTGAAGCCATCTGGTACAGGACTTTTGTTTGCTGGGAGTTTTTTTTTATTACTCCTTCAATTTCATTCATTGTTATTGGTCTATTCAGATTTTCTGCTACTCCTGATTCAGTTTTCAAAGACTGTATGTTTCTAGAAATTCATCCATTTCACTCAGGTTGTCCAATTTCTTGGCATATAGTCATCCATAGTATTTTCTTACAGTCCTTTTTATTCCTGTGGTATCAGTTGTTATTTTTCCTCATTCATTTTGGATGTTATTAATTTGAGTCCTGTCACATTTTATCTTGTTGAACCTGGTTAAGAGTTAATCAATTTTGTTTAGCTTTTCAAAGAAATATCTCCTGGATTCATTTTTCTTCTGAAGTGTTTTTTTCATTTCTATGTTATTTATTTTCACTCTGATCTTGGTTATTTCACTCTTACTCAGGCTAGGCTTTGTTTGTTGTTGTTTCTCTGGTTATTTTAGGTGTACAGTTAGATTGCTTATTAGAGATTTTTCTGTTTTCATGAGATAAGCCTGTAATGTTATGAACTTTCTTCTCAGGACTGCTTTCACTGTCCCATAGATTTTGGGTTGTGTTGTGTTCATTTTCATTTTCAGATACTTTTTTATTTCTCCCTTGATCTCATTGATGACCCATTAACTATTTAAAAACATACTATTTAGATTCCATGCATTTGACTGTTTTTGAGGGTTTTTTGTCTGTTTGTTTGTTTAAGGTTGATTTCTAGTTTCCTGTCATTGTGATCTGAAAAAATGTTTGATATTATTTTAATTGTATTGAATTTGAGGGAGAGATAGACAGCAATACAGTCATTGTTAGGAATCTTAACACCACACAGTCACCAATGGATAGATCTCTGGACAAAAATATCACCTAGGAAACAGCAACCTTAAAACAACATACTAAATTGAATGAAATTAATTGATATTTACAGAACATTTCATCCCAAAGCATCAGAATACACATTCTTCTCAGTACTCATGGATCATTCTCAAAGATAGACTACATGATAGGACACAAAACAAGTCTCAACTTATTCAGTAAAATTGAAACAACTTGTTACTGTTCAGTGCCATGAAATATCATGCTCATCGATGACATTCACTATTCTTTCCAGCACCGATGGAACCGCCAGCTTCAGTTTTCCTCTTCCTTTTAAATTCACCAATATCACCTGTGGAATATTTTTCTTTTGTTCATTTGGGGTTTAGCTATACAGATATTGTGCCAAAATCACATTAATTCAGTTGGTCTAAGATGAGCTGTTTGTATCTAAAATTTAAGCTAAGTCATAATTGAATCTGATGCACTTCAAGTGGTGGAGAAATATTTTCTTAAAGTTTCTAATCTATGAGATAACCCTGACTGAGGCTCCTAATTTCAAGAGTGGTTAAGTAGCCATGTATTGTTCATTTTAGATTCTCTTATTGGGTCTTAAGTGGATACACACATCCAACAGAAATGTTTTGGCAGTTATATCTATAAGTTAAGTCTGTCTGAAGTTCTCTCTTCCTTAAGATTTGAGAACATGTAGGTGCCCACTGACATGCACTATATTTAGATTTAATATCATAGTTTAGCTCTAACTAATTCTAAGTCTCCCCAAAGTTTATCCTTGTTCATTCTTAAAAAGGTATAAAGGATTTCTATTTCCAGCTAAGATAGCTAACAGGGACCAGACGTTGCAAGAAAATTTGCCATAAATATCTCACACATTTCTACATATCTAGGCAGTAAAAAGCCACATGCTGCAGGACTGTTTTTTAGAAATATTTGCACAAACACATAACTCTGGAAAGAGAGACAAGGACTTCCACTGAAGCAAATGCATTTACATTCTTAAATAATAAATTTAGAAACAGTCTCTTCTCTGAAGACATTCAAAGGTAATAAAATTGAGATACTTCTCTTTCCATAGATATTAACTTACATTCCAAGATCATGTCACTCTAGCAAATAGGATGGGCATACTTTCAGGCAACACATATATATAAATCACTTAATTTTGGGGTTCACTTTCTGTCACATGCCTCCACTGCATGTAAAGGCAACACCTGGCATTATCACCTGTGGTAATCAGGGTTCAGGAACTCCTGCTATAATGTTATTCTGGCTGCTTTTACTTTGAGTAATAAATGATCTTTTGTCACTAAAGCAGACATCTCATGACTCACTGGCAGTATCTGTGAAACTATGATAGGTGAACTTATTACTTTGCAAAATAGATGAAATTTCAGGTTCTATCCTACTTGAAAATTTAACACCAAATGTACCCTTCCATCTGAAACAGACAAACAAAAAAGAGAAAAATTCTAAAGGCAACTCTTTTAGGTTCATATAATATTTCCTTTTTCACATATAAAAAAGGAAGGGTATAAAGCTCAAGCAATCTGCTTAAGATTTTATATCCCCTTACTGAGATCAAACATTAATTCAGGTCTAAAGAAAACATTATAATTTGGATAATTATTACAGCTCCATTTCAGATTTATGTTTGTAAAGTAAATTTGGAAAAGATGTATCTCATGATTAAAAAGATAAATGAAAAGTAATTTCAATAAGGAGATTAAGTAAATGAAATCACTGTAATGAGCTGTATGCAATATGGAATGTGATGATGATAGTGATGATATCGCCTTACCTTTGATAAGAGATTTAAAGTTTGATGATGTGCAATATAAACTTTTTTTTCCAATAGATTATCTCATTTGACATTCCTCACAGCTCTAGAGTTGGGGCAATTAAAACTGAGAGAGGTTAATGATCTTTCCCAGTTTATTTTGGGAGAAGATATTACATACCTAATTTCTGATTCATAATTTGATTTATTTTGTTAAGAATATATCTTCAAATTACTCTGAAGATCAGAGTAATCTTCTGATTTATAATTTGATTTATTTTTTTAAGGATATATTTTCAAATTACTCAGATGAAAATATTTTTTTAATTTAATCTTTATTGTATTTATTTTCGTCCCCTATACCCAACCTCTTCCCCAGCAATCATGGACTCATGTCCATGAGTCCCTTTCCTTTTTGCTCAATCCCTCCACCCACTAACCTCTCAACTGCAGTTATGATTATAGTCTGTCCCCATTTTCCTTCTTAGTTCAGTTTGTTCATTAGATTTCACACATGAGTGAAATCATATGGCATTTGTCTTTCTCTGACTGGTTTATTTCACTTAGCATAATGTTCTCCAGGTCCATCCATACTGTCACAAAGGTAAAATTTTGTTCTTTTTTATGGCTGACTAGTATTCCATTGTGTAAATGTCCCATAATTGTTTTATCAACTCATTTACTGATGGGCACTGAGCTCTTCCCATATCTTGGTGATTGTAAATAATACTGCAATGAACATAGGGGTGCTTGTGTTCTTTCAAATTAGTGTTTTAGGTTCCTTCAGATATATTCCCAGAAATGGGATAGCTGCATAGAAAGGTAGATCCATTTTTAATTTTTTGAAGTCTCTGCATATTGCTTTCCACAGTGGCTGCACCAAACTACATTCCTACTGCAAAAGATTTTGAATAAAATCAAGATTCAAAGAAGACAAATAAGAAGAATGTTAAACATAAAGATCACTTTCAAAATTGGCTTAATCATTGATGAGAAAGATTGTAAGAAACTTAGGTCTCTCTAGTTCTATAAGCTAAAAAGGAAAACAACTAAAAAGTAAGCATTTTCCAAAGGAATTTTCATAATCTGCTGTTTTATCTGTAACGTGAAAAATAAGTCTTAAAAAGGATGTTTTGGGCAATGAAATATAAAACTTTTTATTTTAAATATTTCCTATTCCTTTAGAACTGGAAAAGAAAATTTTCAGTAAACATCAAGCATGAAATCTCCTAGAATGAGCCATCCAGAAATCATATGGCTCTGCCAGTCAAAAGAGTAGAATGTTGTGGAGTCACCATGTGAGAGAATTGCTGATGGCAGAGTCAGCAACCATAGGGAACATGAAATGGAGAGTATTATGCTAAGTGAGATAAGCCAGGTGGCAAAAGACAAATGCCATATAATCTCACCTATAAGTAGAACCTAATAAACAACAACAACAACAACAAAAAAAAAAAAAACAACAAGTAAAATAGAACTAGAGACATGGAAATAAGGAACAAACTGACAGTGACCAGAGGGGAGGGGGAAGGGGGATAGCAGGAGAAAGAAGGGAAAGGGTCTAGTCAAGAAACAAGTGTAAAGGACTCATGGACATGGACAATGGGGTAAGGATTGACTGTGGGAGTGGGGGAGTGGGCGGGGCAGAGGAAAGCAATGGGGGAAAATTGGGACAACTGTAATTGAACAACAATAGAATAAAGTAATACAAAAAAAAATGTACAAACATCAACTTGTATTTCTACATGTCCAAGTAACAAATTGTATTCTATTTAAGTAGCCATTGATGGCTGCACCACATTTACAGGTCTGGTAAATATCAACATTACTATCAGATTCCCCTCAGAGAATAAGTTTTGTGTTACTGTGTCTTATTTGATTTTTCTAACAATGTTCTCTATAAAATCATGTAAAAAATCATGGTTGGAATTATTATTATATTAAACAAAAAATATATATTATAAATGTATATACATATGCAAATATATTACACTAGCTATGTCATATTTAAAAATTTAATCCCAGTGCTATTACTAATGCAAAGACATCCTTTTCCTATGACTTTTTTATAACTATAGCATAACATAACAGGAAATAATAATGTGCATGCATGTACATTTAAAGTGTTAAACTTGAATACAGTTAAATGGTATGTGTTCATGATAGGCCACAAAATCTTTGGAATCGAATGGCCTGAATTCAGATCCTGACTTTGGACGCAGAAAGTGTTTTATTCATTAAATAAATAATGCTGATCAAGTGCCTAAGATAAGTAAACATCTAATAAATGTTAGCTTTTATATCAATATTACTTTATCAACAGAAGAACTGGGCAGTATCTACCCCTTATCCCTCCCCCAAAAGCATCCTTCTGCTGAAGTAGCAAACTAATATATTAACTTCTATCAAATTAGTGTCTGATACTGATTAATAGAGAGAAGCATAAAATAGGCAAGAAGTTTAATCATTTTCCTTGTTTCTCTGTGTTATCAGAAGAATGTTATGACTCCTGGATTTTCAACATAAAAGATTAACCAAATTATTCTTAAGAATGTGAACCTTAAGATAGATATGATGAGGATGGGTGACATCACCCAGTAGTGTAAATTTCATTGGGACATGATGACATATAGTTGCCTAAGACATAAATTTGTGGAGGTAAATGCCATAACCTTAATAATTTACCTACTGGTTAAAAGAATAATATTATGTACAATTATAGAAAAATTCTAGAACTCAATAGGGTAAGTGTTAAGCTGATAGGTGATATGCGCTTGACAGAAGATTGAATCTCAGATCCCTCAGCTGCAGCGATAGCATGTCACAGCAGGCTACTTGTTTTGGTGTATATCACTGTGTATGTAAAGATATTAGTGTGAGGAAAAAATAACAATTTCATAGCTCCCTTTATACTGATCCTTTATTGTTCTTAAAGTAAAAACGTGAAAAGTGTTAGAAATAAAACTTCAAATCAATGCTCACTTTTCCTCTCTCCTTTGTGAAAAGAGAGAGGTAGCTAGAATTTGCAGATATTATCAGATGGATTATGTTGACCCAGAAAAGAGAGACTTATAGAGTCAAAAATAATAAATATTATAAATAAAAAAGGTAACACAACTTGTTCATTACTGGTAAGTGTATTGTACAGTTTCTAAACCTCCTAAACACTAGGCTTTCCACACCTGTGCAATGGAATGATTCCCAAATTATTACTGATTTGCAGCAGCTGCTACAAATCGTTACTGCCAGGAGACAAATTTGTTGTTGGGAAGGAAACTCCTGCCAAACGTCCTGTCTAAATAAAAGATATTAGGTGATTTTTACAGACGCCTGTACTACTAAATCAGGACTGAAAAGCCTGCTTTCCCATTTTCACTATCATTATTCAGAATATTGTGAATCTTTAGGATCTCTGTGAGCTGTCTTCTATAGACTTTGTTGATTCTAAAGGATAAATATTTACAAGTTTTAGGATTTAGACAACTTTGTAATATGTTACCAAAAATATCCACAAGCAGTTTTTGTTTGTTTAATTTTGTTTTTCCTTCTCCTTTCTCTGCCAGAAACACATGTAATTTAGAGTTAAATTTAACATCTGATTTAAAAAATATTTTTCAAAACACTTTAATTGCTTTCAATTCAGAGATATCAATGAGTACATGATTATAAGTGTAAATCTCTAAACAATGAAGGATACTTGAGTATAGCAGAAAGAACACTCTACATGATGTCAGACCACGTCGTGGGTTTGAAGTTTGTCTGCCACTAAATATCCTTATTTAAACCAAATCCTTGAGCTCTGTACTTCAACTACACCATTAATAATTTGAGGAAAATAACACCTTAGCTATATTAAGAACATGTTAGCTCTATCTAAACAATAAAGTAATTTTAAAAAGCTCATTGTGTTTCTCATCTGGCAGGATTCATAAAAAGATTAAGTCATTTAATTTTTAACATAAAAAATCTTTCTTATCATTCTTGAATTAGCATCACTTCTTTTACAGCTGAAGTCCATATTGTCAGGAAATCACGTCATTGCTACCTTCAACTATATTCAGACTCTGACCACCTTTCATCTCTTGCAAGGCTACTTCCCTGATAAGTGCAATGCACAATTTGTAAGCATTTATTTACAAACCAGTTCAAGCCACTATGCTTTATCACCTGTAATACTGCAACATCCTCAAAAGTGATCACTCTACTTCTATACCGGTATTATGCCTAGGATGCATTTTAAGCAGAGTAACAATATGGATTTTTATAAACCACTTTTAGATCCAGTACTGGTCTGCTCAAAACCCTGTAATGTGTAACCAGTTACTCAGGGTAAAAGCCAATGATCATTACTTGTCCCCAGGTTACATTCTTGACTTCATTTCCTCCTACTCTTCCCCTTGTCCTCTGCACTCCAGCTCCCAGAGCCTCTGCTTTTCCTGTAAAGCAACCAGACTGGATCTCACCTATGGGTTCCTGCTCAGACTATTCCATCTGTTTAGATCATATTCCCTTTGAAAATTCATATTAACAACCCCTCACCTCATTGAAATCTTGGTTAAAATAACATTTTTCAGTTAAACTTACACCAACAATCTTTTGAAACCTGCAACTTATCAGTCTCCCATTCCTCACATATATTTTATTTTTATTGCTATTTTATTAAAACTTTTAATCTCCTAACATATTACATACACAGTTATCTATTATGTTTGTAGTTTGTTTTCTAGCATGCACATTAGAATGTCAGTTCCATTGAGGCATGTATCTTTTACTCTGTTTTTCTCTATGACATAGTCCAAATGTTTATGCATTTAACAAATGAAATCATTCAGACACAATATTGTTATTACCAGCATATTATTTTGTTTCCTTGTCTGTTGAATATTTTTCACAGACATTTTAATTTTGCTTCTGAGAAGCACAAACGCTATGTGTGTAGTTTCTTGTCTTTATATCAGTTCAGGCAATATTTATGCAAGCTTGTGTCCAGGATACCTAGATAGTTCTATGGTACTTAGAAACACAGATGCCTTTATGGTACTAAGAAACAGAGATGCGTAGACCACATTCAGTCCTACCAGTTCTCTGGGAGTGGAAGCCCTGTTATCTGCATTTTAACCAATTTTCCAAGTATAGTGTATTATGCATTAAATTTTGAAACTCAAAGAATTAATGTGATAATTATTAAACAAATGTTTATGTCATAAGAAATATATTTTAAAATACAACCTGGTGTGTAGTATATTATGTGTATATGGAATGTTCCACAAACAGAGGCCATAGCCTCAGCCATAAAATAAAATTTGTTTACAAAGATTGAAATCTTAAAAAGTTATCTGACCATAACATTATAAAATTAGAAATAAAAACAGTAGTATATTTGAAAATTCTCACATTTTCAGAAATTGAAAAATACCTTGTAAATTACCCAAATGCCAAAAAGAAATCACAATACAAATCTGAAAATATTTTGAATGGAAAGATGATACTAAAACTATAATATCAAAATTTGTGATACAGCTAAATCATTACCAAAAATAAAAGTTATAGCTTCAAATGTTAGAAAAAAGAAATTTATTTTTTTATTTTTTAATGTATTTTATTGATTATATTGTTACAATAGTCCCAATTTTCTCCCCTTTGCTCCCCTCCACCCAGCATCTCCCTCCCCCAACAACCCCCCCCAAGTCCATACCCATGGTTCATAAAAAATAACTATCCTTCCCTCTCAGATATTAAGACCCTTTGTAATCTTGTAAAGGACAATGGGCAAAGGTCTCAAGCTCCTCTAGCTGCTTCAAGCTGGACATGGTCGTCATCCTACCTACCCTTGGGTCCAGAAAACCCTAATAATAGTGGGGGTGTGGAGGGGAGGGTGGCCTTCCCACATGGGGAAGGATTGTGCAGACTCCAGGTCAGTTGGCTGTCTCTGGTCATCGGCATGCTTGCTTTAACAGGCTGGCATCCTTGTTGTGTTCTGGGGGCAACAGATTTGGCGAAAAGGGTTAAAAGACATCATTAAATCCATAACTACTAGATGACAAAAGGCAGGGATTAATTTTTCAAAGTTCCACATTAGGAGAAAGAAAAAGAAAAACAGGGCTTCTTTGGAAGAAGATGTGCTAGGCACATCTCTCCTGTCCAAAACCCTTTTGCCCATTATACTTAGTTTGGGCTGAGGAAAATAGTTTAGGTTTCCCCCCTCTCAGACCTCTGGGCTCTTTCTGTCCAAGCCATTGGGATAGAAAAGTGAAGCCCACAGACCACCCCATACATCACCAACCCAGCCATTTAGTTCAGTCAAACCATTGAGTCTCAGGAGGCAGCGCTGCAGGGAGGATTAAGTGAGGCTTATGCATACAGACAGTCACTCAGGTAATGCGGTCATAGGCTTATGCCCTTTGAAAACAGAAAACACATGTTAATTTATGTAACATAACCCACAAACAAGTCTCTAAATCTGTAACACTGTCTAATTGGGAAGACATCCAGTTGCAAGGCACTTGACATTCTACTTGCCTGCAACTTGAATATCTTTGATGATATCACAGACGTGGTTTAATTTTCAAGTGAAACCATTTTTTAAATGAGAAAAAACTTTTAAGATGGTTAGTTGCTCTACTTTATATTTTACTACTGATCATTGTGATTTTCCATGAATAATGATTTTTCTCCCTAAGATTACCCTCCTTGTCTTTAAAGGGACTACATTAAGTCCATTTTTAATTTATCCTGTTCATTTGCATAAACATAACAAGAGCAGCAAATGATCACTTATGATCTTTAGTTCTGCTTTGCTGGAACTTACCCAAGGAACATTTAGGGTGACCCTCAGTCTGCTCTTCAGGGCACAGAAGCTGAGCCACATACCGGGCATTCATCCTTGCCTGTACACACCTGTCCTTTCCAAGTCTTTCTGGTTTTCCATTGTGCCTTAAGGTCCCTTCTAGCCATCTTTCAGGAAAACAACCTTCATTCCTTCCCTGGAAAGATTGCTGTGGACCGCACAACCAACCAAGGTACCAGGCCTTTTATCTCGCGGGCTTTTATTACCTTTGAAAGTCATTCCCCATTCCTCAGGGCTTTTTGGTAACAACCTGAGACCAAGTATGTCTCCTTTAGGCTTGACATTCCAGTCAAAGACTTGGTCAAAAGAAAAAAAAGAAGAAAAAAAAAAAAGGAACCTCTATTAACAACTGGTCTTATTAGTTCTATGCAAAGAAACTTATGTCATTACTTACTTGTTTAGAATGCCAACTCTGGAGGGATCAAATAGGGAGAAAAATATACAACATGAAGGAAAATCTTTGTCCTAATATTCACTGAACTGGTATTTCCATTCTTCATATTTTCATTTTTCCCCCACTAAAAAAAAAAAAAAATTTGTTTTTCCATTACAGTTGTCTCACTTTTTCCCCCTCTTGCTTCCCTGTATCCTGCCCCTCCCTTCCCCCACATTCAGTCCCCACTCAGTTTCCCATGTCCATGGGTTATTTATACATGTTTTTTGACTTGACTCTTCCCCTTCTTACCCCCTTCTCTCCCTCCCACCTCCCCCCTTGTTACTGTTAGTCTACTTCTTGTTTACATAGCTCTGGTTCAATTTTGCTCATTTGTTTGTGTTGTTCACTAGTTTCCTGTAATAGGTGACAGCATAAGGTATTTTTCTTTCGTTGCCTGGCTTATTTCGCTAAGCATAATTCTCTCTAGTTCCATCCATGTCGTTGCAAATGGTAGAAGTTCCTTCTTTCTTTCTGCTACATAGAACTCCATTGTATAAATGTACCACAGTTTTTTGATCCACTCATCTACAGATGGGCACTTAGGCTGTTTCCATCACTTGGCTATTGTAAATAGTGTTGCTATGAACATAGGGGTGCATAGGTTCTTTTAAATTGGTGTTTCAGGATTTTTCGGATATAATCCTAGCAATGGAATTGCTGGTTCAAAAGGCAGTTCCATTTTTATTTTTTTGAGGAAATTCCAAACTGTTTTCCATAGTGGCTGCACCAGTCTGCATTCCCACCAGCAATGCACCAGGGTTCCCGTTTCTCCGCATCCTCTCCAGCACAAGTTGTTTGTTGATTTGTTGATGATGGCCATTCTGACAGGTGTAAAGTGGTATCTCATTGTGGTTTTTATTTGCATCTCTCTGATGGCTAGTGATGTTGAGCATACTTTCATATGTCTATGGGCCCTCTGTAGGTCTTCTTTGGAGAAGTGTTTGTTCAGGTCCTTTGCCCATTTTTTTATTGGGTTGTCTGTCTTCTTGGTGTTGAGTCATATGAGTTCTTTATATATTTTGGAGATCAATCCCTTGTCTGAGATGTCATTGGCGAATATATTTTCCCATATGGTTGGTTTCCTTTTCATCTTGCTGATGTTTTCTTTAGCTGAGCAGAAACTTTTTAGTTTGATGTAGTCCCATTTGTTTATTCTTTCCTTTATTTCCCTTGCCTTAGGAGATATATCAGTGAAAATGTTGCTACATGGGATATCTGAAATTTTCCTGCCTATTTTCCCCCCTAGGACTAGAAAAAAGAAATTTAAATTTAACTATTTTGATTTTTAAAAAGTACCATAAACCTCAAAGTAAGTAGAAGAAAGCATATAATAAAGATAAAAGTAGAAATGAATGAAATAGAAAGCAATCAACAGAGAAAACTGCCTGCCAAAATTGTTTCTTCATAAAGGTTACTGGGCTGATAAGTCCCTAGTAAAACTGATCAAAAAATTTAAAAAAAAATTAAAGTATCAATAAAAAAAATTAAACATATTATTCAGATCTCTGGGATGTTCAAAAGATAATAAGAGAATTATATGTATAAATTTATACCAATCATTTTGACAACTTACATGAAATAAACCTTGAAACACATACACATACACACACTTCCCAAAGTGTATATGAGAAGAAAAATAATATCTAAAAGCCTAATATTTAATAAGGAAATAGAATTTTTAATCAAAACCTTCTCAAAAAGAGAATTCTAAGTTCCTGTGGTTAAATTCATAATTTTTTCAAACACTTATGAAAAAAGTCAACATATGCAAAAGCTTTAGAAAAAAAAGGGAAAAACATCTCCAGTATATTCAAAATACCAAAACATAAATTAATTACAGTAAATAGAAAATTGTAAACTAATATTCTTTATAAATTTCAACAAAATACTAGCAAATCTCGTTTAGTAAAATAGGGAGAGTATAAATACAATATGGTAAAGTGTAGTTTATCTTGAGAATGTTAATTTTGTTTAACATTAGCATATCAATTAATATTATGAATCACATTAACTAAATAAATAAAACAGGGTCTGCTGCATGGGCAACAGCAGACCCTCCATATCACCCTGCCCAGGCTCTGTAGCTTCAGCTTCACTGGAGAGGACACTCCAGCGTCATCGCAAGATGTCGATTCAACACGGGAGGAGACAGATACCGTGTCACTCCCGAGTCGGACTGCACAGCCATTCTCGGCGGTGCAGATAGACTCTTAAGAAGCTACACCATCGTCTCTCGAGACGGACGGCTGCCGATGGAAATAAATAAAACAGTTTACATGATAAACTATAGATGCAAATAAAACATTTGGAAGCAAACGTACACTTATTTTTAAGAGAAATTTTTAAGAAACTTGAACTATGAAATAACTACTTACACATACAACATTCATAACAAATTTGACAAGAAACATAAATTATTTAGAGTAACTGAGGAGTGATAAAATAAGCTATACATTCGTGTATTGATACATTTTCAAATACAGGCAATCATGACTTTTCCACAACTCCCACTGAAGTCAAGGAGGATACAATTTTTAAGTAAACCTGGACTCAGTTGTGTAACTGTTAGGTAGGACAGATAGTAAGGCAAGACAGGGAGGAAGAAGGAGACATGTCTCAGCCATTAACTCAGCAGTCCTGAGCCTGGTCCCACAGGGTTGCCAAATGTTCCAAAAATCACAAGAAAAAACATTATAGTGCAGGATGAGAGGAGCCATTGAAATCTATATGTATTGTTTTCACTGTCTGGAAAAGAAAACCTTTGAAATTGTGTATTAATCACAATGTCTAAAAGAGGAAGAATGAGGGAGATCCTAGAAGCTGGCTACAAGCATAAAACCCCCAAGATCCCAATAGTCGGACCATTCAGACTAGCGAGGTGCCTGCTTGCAGCTTCAGGCTCAATAAACTGGCTCTCTTATTTCCACTACACACATTGTCTCTTGCCTGAATTCTTTTCTTGTGAGCAAGGCTAGAAACATGGAGGGAAGTCTCCTAACTCCAGTCTTCCTGGTGTCAACTTTATCAAATATATTAATATAGAGATTTAAAAAAATTAAACAATTTCTTATTAAAATTTTTCTACTTTGAAAATTTTATCTCAAAAATTTAAAAAGATATTTCTACTTTCATCTAAGAAGCAGATTATGATCCAGAGAACAATGAGTAAATATACAACACTGCATACTTTTTAAACTCTTTTATTAATTTTATGCACTTGATATATTTCTAAGAACATTAACATTAAAATCATTTCAAAGACTTTTTAAGGAAAGAAAAAAAGATATAGAAATGCAAACAAATGTATATCTTAGAATTTTCTGAGATTATTATTATCTTTGGCTACTATTTCCAAACTGCTTATTAGATCCCTGAACACTGAAAAATGGAAAAAAGGTCATGACTCCTCAGAAAATTAATATAAGAAGTGATGATTTTGTAGGAATAATCCATAGATAATTAGAATATGCATTTTTACATACCATAATTTTCTCCAACTATTGGTCTGCCACTTTTTCTGTCCCAGATTCTCTCTTGCACTTAACGTGAGAAATGTACGTAAAGTTTCATTAGGAAACTGGACATGATGGAATACGTGTTAACATTTTTTTATCCTCAACTGAGGATATGCTTACTGATTTTAAAGAGAGTGGAAGAAAGGGAGAGAGAGGGAGAGAACCATCAATGTGAGAAACATTGATCGGTTGCCTCTCGCACGTGTTCCCACCAGGGACTAAACCCACAACCCAGGCATATGCCCTCACCAGGAACTGAACCTTTGACCCTCTGGTTATGGGATGATGCCCAATCAACTGATCCACTCTGGTCAGGTTACAAGTGTGTTTACTTTAAACAAAGTTATATCTTAGAAAATATTATACTACATAGTTAAATAAAATAGCAGAAACATTTTATTCCAATTTATGAGAAATGATGTAGCACAGTGGTTTTCTTTTTTCCTTTCTTTTTTCTTTCTTTCTTTTTTTGAAGCACATTCATAAGAGTTGAGCAGGCATCCTTCCAATGTGTACATTCTATTTTTTAAAAAGCAGGGCTTTTCATATATTTGTTATATTTGGTTTCTTAGTTTTATTTTAACAAAGAAATACCTAATATCTATTTTACCATAAACAAGTGACCCAACTATATCTATGTCTTAGTATCTACATCTAGGGGGGAAAAATATATATAATAATGTTACGAAACAGAAAAAGCTTGTTCATCCAGCACTAGCAGAGCCAAAACACTCAATAACACTCAATGTCAAGCGACGTGGTGGAGAAAGATGGGATATTTTATTATGAATGATACCACATAGGAAAGGGGGAAGCTAATGCCTCAAAGCCAGAACTTCCCTATCCAGGGTTCAGGCGGGATTTTTAAAGGTATAAAGGAAACAGCTGTGTGGAAGTGATGATGGTGAAAGGGCTCCAACTGTCAGACTGGTGAAGTCAGACCAGACTTTGGTTCAGTAACCTCAGTTCTTGATTTCTGGCTAAGAAATAATTCAGATCTAAAACTCAAACTATAAGAGAACGTATATGTAGAAAGTTACAGAGGCATCACCTGTATATTATAGAAGAAATGGGCTCAGGAAACAAGTCGTAGAGACAAAAGAAGGGCCTTTGGAACTTAGGAGAAAGAGAGAGGTAAGAAAATGTGCCGGGGGGGGGAAGGGGGGGGGGGGACATGGGCAGGCGCAGGAGTATTCACCATACTGGGTCTTGTGGGTATTTATCTGGAGGCCTCGGGGGAAGATCTGAATACAATATTAATCAGCTTTCCAGGAGTGTCCTTTCAAGGCATGGTTTCCACTGATTGGTCAGCGCTAGGGCAGGGGGTCTTTAATCAAGTCATGTGGTCTTGATGTCAACCATGATGTTGCTTGTCTGGCTTTGCTGCTTTTCTGGGCCTGGAGCTAAAACACAACTGAGGCCTAGACACTATCCCAAGGCTTAATGCTTCAGGGAGTGGTCATGCAAGAGCTTGTATGAAAGTCATGAGGCCACTCTTTGGTTTCTTGTTCTTCTTCCAAGAGGGTCTACTGAATGGCCAGTGACATGCCAGGTGAGGAAAGGTCAGGGGAGGGTCCAAACCCTTATGGCCAGTGATGCGACAGGTTAGGGGAGGAACAGTTACCCTGAGGTCGAGGTCCTTGTTTTTTCAGTTTTTCCCTTTACTAGGCACCCAGAGCTTTCCATCTGGGACCTTCTGTACCTGTGCCATTGTTCTTGTTCTTCTCATGTCTGTCTAATCGTCTACCACAGAAGTATTCTTGGGGAAAGATTCAGTTGAAAGACTTGGTAAGGTAAGGGGTGTCTACACAAAATCTTCATTGACAACAGACCCTCTGCCTCTGAAAGGGTCCTGCTGTTCAAGTTCTGGTTATGTTGTGGTTTTTTCGTTTCATGTAAGTAGGGTTGATACTTTGGTTCTGGGTGCAGCTAGAAGTCAAACTTCTCTCCTCTGAGCATGCTTCAGTGTTTAATTCACTGTTTCGGGTCTGTTTTCTCTGAAAGGCAACTCAGAATCGCATTAAACACAATAGAACCATATTGAGCTGTTTCTGCAGTTGTAAGAATAAAATGTGACGATGCATATAAAATGTTCAATGTATTAATATAAACATGCAATAAATATGAGTTCTCAGACTATTTTAAAATTTGAAAACCTCTGTTCTCTAGTAAACTGCATGAAAAAGAATATTAAAATGAAAAATTTACAAAGCAGATAAAATATCTTTCAATATTATGAACTTAAAAATACTTGTGTTTTGACTGTTCAACAACACGTCAACCATTCTAAAATTTTAAACATTTATTTAAATTTAAAAATATATTATTTTTTCTTTCCTACAACTTACATCTTATTAAAGAAATGAATTACAACAGTATTAAATGAAAAAAGAGGTCTCAAAGTAAAATAAAGCACTGGTTAAGTTTACAGGGCAAAACCCAGCAAATAATACCAAGGAATACAGAGCACTTAATAAATCATGAAGTGTGTAAAATTAATGACTCAGAAAAAGGCTTAAATCCTCAACTCATTTAAAAAATCTGTCATTAACATGAAAAATGCAAAGAAAGTAGATAGATTGGAACTGAAGAAGACCTTGTTGAATTACTTATTGACAAACAGAAGATAACAAAGTACTTGGGTCATATTGAAATGAATGCAAACAAGCAGAAGGCATAACTTTTATTCCAGAGGAAATTAGAAAATCTGCTTACTCTATTGAGCTGTATTTTAAAAGCCAAAGAAACTGGATGATTTATAAAAATGTAACCGGGTAAAGGAGACACTAAACAACTAAAGGTTTAAAAAGTGGATATAACGATGAGGGACTGATATGATAATCCCAATCCAGTATTTGGGTTTTTAACTAAGATAGCATAATTTTAGAACCTTAATTTTCTTCTAAAAAATAAATCTCACAATTTTCAAACTAGGATCAAGGAAAAACATAACAGCAGAGTACCCGAAGCATTCTCGTATATAAGATATATAAACTACATTTTGAAAATGTTACCCAAGCTGTGCTTCATGTAAACAAGACCATTGAAAAAAAGGGAAACCTTCTCAACTCTACCTGTCATTGCCTTCCTCCCACGGGCTCCTAAACTCATGGCTGACACCTACAACCACGCTCGCTCAACAAAAACAATCAGCAAACAATACAAATACAACAAACAAAATAAAATTTGACAGGAACTCCTCAATGCCACAGATACCACACTTGAGCTTGCTAAAAACAACAGCAACCGTTTTTCTTAACCTTTACTTTTGTATCTTTCATTGTATGAATTTAGTTGAGGAGTATTATGTTCTGGGTGGAGGGATCTTATATTCTGAGTGCTCAGTTCCACACACGAGGTAAGAATGAATTCTGAAATCACTGCACAAGGCTGTAATCAGGCACCCAGCTAGTCTAGATGCCCCATGTAGAGAGGAAATAAAGTTGTTAATAAGCATGTTAGTAAGTTTGTTCTATACACTTGAGCCAAGGCTAAAAGTGGGGACTTAGCTAATCAAAGAACACCAACTATTAGGGTTCAGGGGTTATATACCTTAGCTGGCTTCTAGAGGTACCTCTCCTTCTCTCTATTCTAAATCTTTGGAATAATGTACAGCTACAAAGACTTTCCTTCTCAATCAGTAAAGGCTCTTTGGGTTAATGAAATTGTTACTGAGCTCCCCTTTCTTAGCATAGGACCCTATCTTCCTCCTGTGCAATTCCCACCTGTGATGGTAAGAACTCCAGAGGCCCTTTTTCTCAGTACAGTCTCAAGGACTCTTTCCTCCTCTTGTGCTATTTTGCTTGTCTGGCAATCTTATCAAACGGAGCTCAGCACTGCTGAGTTAACGGGTCAGACATGTCTTCCTTTTGCTTCTAGCCTCCAGTATTAAGTTTGTTGTTAGATCGTAAAGGTGAGGACCCCGCCTTTATTTGCCCTCTGGCCATTACTAGCTGCTACCTAACACCTCCTCTACCTACCTGAAACCTGTGATATTCCTATGTCAACTTGAATTTATTACTCTGTTATTTAAAGTCTTTTAAAACTCTTCATATTCTTCATGGCACAGTTTAATCTCTTTGTTTCCTAAAATGTTGACGCAACACCAGCTGCACGTGTCCCCTGTACTAATCAACAATCCAGAAATACCAAAGGCAAGAGGGAATCGTGGATCAGAGCAATGAACTAAAAGCTATGAGAAATACCTGGGGATGATAAATGCTGAGGCCACAATGCTATGGGTCTCTGTATACTTCTGTGGGGAGCTGTAGCCTGTGGCCAAACTTCACTAGAGGTTTTAGAGGGAGAATAGGTGATTGGGAAGGTTTTAAGATCTGCTATTACCTCCTTCCCGACTGCTGTAAAAGAGTTACTGCCTGCCTCGCTCTGTGGACAGCTAGCGGCTAGGGAGGTTGTTTCATGCAACAAAACAGCCCTGCTGAGGATTTTATGAAACTCGTATGGACAGATCACTTGCTGTCTGGGGTCCCCTTTCCCACTTCCCTCCTTCTCTAGCACCTGCCACCTCCCGCAGTGGCTCCTTATTACAAAATAAGGAAACTCCCTTTTCCAGAAAATGCCTATTTCTAATAGTATAAATTCCACACTTTAATTGTCTGGTGGAATGGCAGCCAGTGAAGTGGCCACAGTGGTTGAGCACTGGAACACTTCCTTTCAGTTCTCTTTAAAGATGCGTAAAGGTTACAGACTCATTGGTCATCCCCAAAATATCACTTCTCAGGAAATAAGAAGTCAGGTGTCAAAAATATGAGATGCTGGGAGAGCAGGGCCAATTTAATGAATGAGGACACTGAACAAGATACATCAACTGCAAGAGAATCAATGACACAGATCAATAACTTAAGTTTATCATTATACTTAAAGAAACAGGGGGTATATTTACAACTTACAAGCAGGAAGTTATAAGAAATAATTGGAAACTTTTGATAACAGAAATATATGAAGTAAATATCACAGTATATATGATAGATGAGAGAATGAATAAGCTGTTCAATATATTAGTGATTTCGAACTAAGCCATATATAAAATAATTCTACTTAAAGGAAGAGAAAAACGAATAAGAGCTGGAAAAGGTAAGATAAAAGGTTTTATCTCCTTTAATCCCAATACAGAATACAAATTATTTTTGGACACATATGGGGCTCTTAAGAAATAGAACTCCTGTTAAGCAGTCTTGATTAATTCTAATGAATGAAAGCCACAAGAAAATTCTTCTTACCATAATGCAAAATATTTGCTATTGATAAACCATGGAAGTTAAACATACTCTTACATATTTGGAATTAAATAATGTATTTCCAAATAAGTTTTAAGTTCTAAAAGACACTTTAAAAACTTATAGAATGCTTAATACTAGTGGGTGGTAAAAATAATACAATACAATTTTTTGTGAAATAAATGAATGCAGTTTTTAGAGAAAATTTTATAGTTTTAAATAAAGTTCTTTTTAGAACAAAATAAAGTTACAAGCAAACCAATTAAACAAATAAATTTAGCATTTAACTTGGACATTTAGAAAAAAGGAAAACAAAAAAACTAAATAAAGGAAATGAAACAAAGTGCAAAAATTAATACGACAGAAGATAAAGCAGCACCAAAACCTTTTTTTTTTCAGAAGCACTAGATTTTTGAAAGGATCAATACAGAGCACAGAGCACAGACTTTTGGCAATATAGATTAAAGAAAAAAGAGTGAGAATAAAAATGAGCATCATGGAGAATTGAAAAAGTTTTTATCATTACAAATACAAGGAAAATATAAAATTGTGTTTAAAAATAACTACATAAATAAAACAATAATTAAATAATAAGATGTTAAAGTGCTCATATAAAATTTATTAGACAACTAAGTATATACAAGGAATTTAAATAACAGTAAACAATACCCTTGCTAGGCCTAGCTGGTTAGGTCAGTTAGTTTGAGTGTCATCTTAATAGCCAAGGTTGCAAGTTCAATCACCGCCCCCCCCCCCCCGCCCAGTCAGGGTACATACAAGAATCAACCAATGAATGCATAAATAAATGGATTAACAAATTGATCTTTCTCTCTCTCTTCTTCCTAAAACTCAATAAATAAAAATTAAATAAAAGGAAATCCTCTTCAAGTTTTATTAGTGTGTTCTCACAAAATGCTAATGAATGATTATTGCCACCTTATTCAGTTTGTTCCAGCATAAAGAATAAAAAGTGAGCCCTGGTTGAGTTGCACAGTTGGATAGAATGTCATCTCTTACACCAAAAATGTTGTGGGTTCAGTTCCCTCTCAGGCACATATGGGGGGTAACTGATCTATGTTTCTCTCTCACATTGAGGCTTCTTTCTCACATTGATGTTTCTCTCTCTCTCTCCCCCTCCCTTCCTCTCTTTATACAATCAATAAACATATCCTCAGGCAAGGATTTAAAAGAAATAGGAGCAAAAGTGAATAAAATCAATAGCACCTTTTATTTATAAAATTAAATATAACATTTTAAATTACTGTATTTTTTGTACTATAAGACACACTTTACCATAAGAAAGCACCTAGGTTTAGTACACCAAATGGTGTACTAAAATATATAATAAAATATAACAGAATAATATTTCAACCATGTCAAATGAATAGCAGTGAACAGCGGTATTAAGAACCATCATCACTGTCATTAACAAACGAGGAGAGACTTTAAGGTACAAATACTCTTCTAGTTTTCTGGGAACCCCAATAACTCATCATTGCTAATGTCAGAATTTATGAAACTTAGTTGCTTATACTCACTGATATAATTTTCTTCGCTCTCTTCATACTGACCAGATGCCCTGAGATTCAGCAGTAAAGTGGGACATTTAAGCATCCCCAGGGGTTTAGTGTGGGCACACTGCTTCCTCTTCTAACAGCTGTTGCCACCGCTGACAGGTCAGATAATTCACATCATAGTTGTGATGCAATATTCACTCCATAAGATGCACAGACATTTTCCCCCCACTTTTGGTGGGAAAAAAGTGTGTCTTATGGAACAAAAAATACAGTAACTATCAGCAAATATTAAAAAATAAATATTGATCAAGAAGGTGTTTTTCTTTGAAAGACAAGGAGAGTTAAACCTCCAAATATGTATCAATGTAATATTCACCACATCAATATTAAATGTAAGAAAGTATGATTACATCATTTAATTTAAAAATCATTTGGAAAATTTAGTGCCCATTTATGATTAATTTTTTTGGAAAACTGTGAAAAATAGGGCAAGCCTTATACTTGGATAAATTTATATGTATCCCCAAACAACTCAGACCTTTGCACTTAAAGTTGAGCTATGGATTTATTCTTGGAAATAAAACAAAGATCCTCATAGTTACCACTACTGTTAAACCAAGACTAAAGGTACTAATCAATGTTATAAGGGGGGAAAAAAGACAAAAAGTGATGTAAAGATTACAAAAGATAAAACTTTATTTTTTTTAACAACTAAGAAGAAATACAATTACCACGAAACCAGCAATAACCAGAAGTTCCAGAAAATAAATGGAAGTCCAATGTATGAAGTTATAATGAAGTGGTGCTCATTTGGATAGGTGGAAGGGGCAAAGCCAAGGAGGAGAGTTCAAGCTGTGCAGTCCATGGCAGCAGCAGCGATGGCAGCAGGACAGTGGTAAGCACAGACACCCGTATTTAAGGGGAGGCGAGAAGCATCTGGGGAGCACCCCTGGCTGCAGACCAGACCCATCAGCTTGTGATTCCAAAGTCAGGGAAGGCAGACCTCCATTGCCTTGGACTGTGAGGCCTGGTGGGGGAGGGGATGGAGGAGGAGGCTCCCCATCTTCTCAGCAGAGAATGAATGGCAGGAATTCATCTTGGACCCCCACCCTCACATAAAATGCCACAGCGTGGTGAGAAGGGTCACCTGGTTGTGACAAGTGCATGGGTCTCTGCCTTCCAAAGCATAGGAGGTGTGACAGCCCTGCCCAGGAAGCAAGGGTAAACACAAAACTGTTCAAGATGGCACAGATCATAGTAGAGATCTCAGTGACGCAGCTGACCAGACAGCAAATTTCTAATCTAATGAAGCAGCAGATAGGAAATCTTTCTGAGGCACAGTTCAGAGCTTTGGTTATAAAAGTGCTTACAGACCTAACAGCAGATCTTAACAAAGACAGGGAAGGAATGAAGGCTAGTCCTGCTGCAATGAACAAAAACACATATGAAACTAATGATGAGGGCAAGAAAACCAGGGATCAAATCAACAAATTGGAACACAGGAAAGAAACAAACAGTCAACCAGTGCAGAAAGAGAAAACGAGAAGTGAGGAAAATGAGAGGCTCAGAAACTTATTGGACAGCTATAAGCAGGCCCACATCCGAATCATAGGGTTGCCAGAAGGTGAAGAAGAACTAGAAATTGAAAAATTATGTGAAAAAATAATGAAGTAGAACTTCCCTAACTTGGGGAAGGAAATAACTTACAGGTCCAGGAAGCACAGAGAGTTCCAGAAAAACTGAACCCAGGGGGAACCACTCCAAGACACATTATAATCAAAATGTCAAAAATTAAAGATAAAGAGAGAATCTTAAAAGCAGCAAGAGAGAAGAAGAGAATTACATACAAAGGGGTCCCAATAAGACTATCAGCTGATTTCTCAAAAGAAACTCTGCATGCAAGAAGGGACTGGCAAGAAATATTCAAAGTAATGCCAAGCAAAGCAAAAACCTACTACCACAATTACTCTATCCAGTGAAGCTGTCATTCAGAATAGAAGGGCAGAGAAAGTGCTTCCAGGACAAAATAAAACTGAAAGAGTTGATCAGATCCAAATCACTGTTATATGAAATCTTAAAGGGACTTGTTTAGGAGAAGGAGGATCAAAACTATAAACATTAAAATGAAAACTATCACAACAACCAACAACAGAAGCTAGGGAACTGAAACAAAGACAAACTAAGTAGGCAACGAGAGTGTGAACAGAATTATAAGTATGGGGAAAATTATTGGGGGAAGTCAGCAGGGTGGAGGAAGTGGGGAAAGGGAGGGAAGTGGTATAGGAATTAAGAAGCATAGTAGGAGAGAGTGGAGTAGTGAGGAAGATGTTGAGAAGAACTATATGCACAACCCATGGGCATGGACTAAGGGTGGGGGACAACTGGAGGGAGGGATGTCACTGGGTGGAGGGTTACAAAGGGAAAAGAAATTAGGACAACTGTAACAGCATAATCAATAAAGCATATTAAAAACAAACTTTATTTTTACATGATATATGCTTAGGAAATTCTTTGAAATTAACCTCTACATTATAATAACTAATAAGCAAGGTTAAGAAAGTTACTATATGTAAAGTTTACTTATCAATCTTGTTAGCAACTTTCTATATAAACTAATAATGATTAGATATAATAAATATTAAGATTCCTTTCAAGTAAGTAAAACAACAAATTTTTTATAAAGTATACAAGAATGAACTTAACTCTAGAGATAAAAGCCTTATGTACAGAATTTGAGAACTTCAATAAAATTATTGGGAGATATTTTTGTGTGCTTTTGTATGAGAGGACAATGTTAGAGAGATGTCAATTATCCCCAGTTAGTCCTCTAACCCCTGACATTACACATTTATCTGATATGCAAAATTCATTCACTTCATCACTAGGTCTCTAAAAATATTCCCGTGACAGCATCAGCTCACATTCAAAATCTCTTTATCTAAATTTAACTCCTATAATCTAACTTATTACCCAGTTTGGATGAAGCTCTTAAATGTGATCCATTCTGGGGCACATTATTTAAGTCTGTGAACCTGTAAAACTAAAGACAGTTTTTCTGCCCCCAAACCTGAAGGCAGGTGTAGGATAACAGTAGTAGACATTCTGGTTTAAAAAGCAGGGAAATGGAACATAAATAATTCACCAGTCTAAATTAGTTTTGAAATCCAGACAAGTAAATCCCAACTGGAATTCTTTGATTTCATTTCAAGAACCGGGCATAATTGCCACTCTTGGCTCCATCCTCTGGGCTTCTCTCTTCTCCCTTTGGATTCCTGTCTCCATCCGATCAGTCATTCTTCTCATTCTTCTCCACCCCGGCCATGAATTTAGCAACTACTCATTTTGTGGAACTCAGTTTTGTTTGCAACTCAGTAGTTTTATCAGACTGCATCCTACAAGTAGGTTTGGGAGTAACAGCCTTCTTTTATTTTGTACTCTTCCTTTCCCTTTAATTCCAAGCTGACAGCATTTTTGCAGATAAAAATTTTACAACATCGTTTAGTTATTTTAGTAAACTTTGCCAAGTTTCAATTCCTTAAACAAAATCCACAACTGAAATTGTTTTTGGAATAATCTCTTCTTTATCTTGAACTGCTTAGGTGACTGAGGGGCAAGGACCTTAAGTTCCTTAGAGGTCCTCTGGTTGAATTGAGAAGATCTGTGAAGTACAACCTCGATCTCTTGATAGAGCTTTTGTGTGAGTGTACACACTGACCTTGTGATTTTTCTGAGTTTTTAGCATAAAACTGTAGATGTCAAAGGAACTCAATGAATCTGAATGCTTTGCTAGAAATAAATTATAGAGATTTATTCAAGTCTTGAGTTTGCAAACTGGAAACATATTTAGGCAGAACTGCTGAAAGTGTTCCAAAGAAGAAAAATGAAGTTGAAAGTTCTTATTGTAAAAAGCACTTTAGTGAGAATTATCAGTCTTTCATTCTGAGCCCTAGGATTAGTGCAGGACTGTTATTAGTCAGGTATTCCACAGTCAGAATGATGGATGCCTCTTGGTCCAGAAGACAAGTGCCAGGAGGTCTGGTAAAATCCCAGTGGTCCCGATAATGGTCACCAGGTGAATGTATATGTGAGTCTTTGAGGGGGTAATTAATGGCCTGGATATGTGAGTCCTTCAAGGAGTAATTAAAGGGCTTGCTGGAGGTCCAGATGCATAAACAGGTATTAACGCAAGACTAGAAGTTCAAAAAAAGTTTAAGCATTCAGGCAAGTTAGAACAAGAATGGAGTCTTTCCTCATACCTCAACCTTCATAATGTTAATGATTTTAGCAGCTTTGTTAAAAGAACTCAATTTTGTATATCCATTTAATATATCCCCTATCTTCACTCTTCATACAGGGACATCTTTGTCTACTTCTATATGCCATAGTTGTAAAAACAATCACTTAATTTTAATATTTTGCCATCTAGATAGACATATACTGATCACCTTTTTGTTTAAATATACTTACATTTATTTGCATCTATTTTTCTTAACTTTTATTATGAGCAACAAAAGAAACCTGGCCATACTTTTAACACTTTAATTGACAATCTCTTCAGATCAGTATTCAAATACATCACTTAACAAATTTTGTTTTCCACATAAACACAGTAGGCAATTTTACTTAGATTTTCTTTTCCTTTTTCTTTTTTTGTCACCACATAACAAGGATCCCTGTTTTGAGGCCCTGTCAACTGCATCTACCCTGCACTTTAGGCTTTTTCTAGGGTGATTTAGTATCACTTCATCATTCTCCTTATGCCTTTCTGAACTTCAGTGACTATAAAATACATATTCTAACAAACAATTAGTTCAAGACTATATAGGGTTTTCTTATGATCCTCAAAAATTCCCTACCCATTCCCACAGCCCAATTCCAAATTGGTTACACATGCAAAATCCCCTTTTCATTAGTTACATATGCAAAGCCTTTTCCATAAAACAGAGTAATCAGAGGGGCATCTCATCATAATTACCAGTTCTGCCCAGGAGATAACATAAGAGTCTGAGATGTTGGAGGGCATCTTAGAACTCTGCCTGGTACAACTCCCAAAAGGCTAATAATGAAAACCTACAGTTTTCTACCTTATTGCTGCCAGTACCACACTTTAAAGCCTCATTTATTCTTATAACGAGTTACAGTGTGTGTGTGTGTGTGTGTATAATTTATCCAGGTTAAAAATTAGAAACTGAATTTTTATTTTACTAGAAGCAGTTTTAATTCTTTTAAATGTTCCCAGTTTATCCTTCCCCATATAATTTTACATATGTAAATTACTATTTGCTATATATTCAAGTACTTTAATAAATTATGTTAATATCTTCCCCACATAAATTTTTAAGTGCTTTGCTGTTTTGTTACCCTTAATTTCTATTATTGTTTTTTTTTTCCTCAAGAGTTTTAAATTATAAGATAATCTATCAAGTAACCATCCTTTGCAAGATTGAGGCTCCTGCTCCAATCGGGGCTGACTGATCTCTAAGCTTCCTTTGATGCAAAGGCAACTTCCTGTCAATACTTTCCTGATCCATTACTTTTTCTTCCTGAATTACATGATTGATTCTTTATTTTGTTGGAGCACATCTTAAGAAGGGATAGATGGGGAATACATATTCCTTGTCTTCACATTTATGAAAATGCCTTAATTATATCTTCAAAGTGCACATATAATTTTTCTAGGTATAGAAATTTAGGATAAAAATCATGGCTCCTTAGAATTGTGGAGATTTTATGTTGTTGTCTTCTAATATCCTGTGTTACTATCAACCAATCTGATTTACTTGATTCTTGTTTTATTGTAGTTGATAAATTTCTCTCTGGAAGCTTTTGTGACTATTCTTTCTCTGGTGTGATGTCTCTTGGGGGGCTTTGTTATTCTTTCATTATGTTGAGTACTCTATGAAACTATTAATCATCTCTGCTATAACACAAATAAATAAAATTTTAGCTTGACTCGGCAATTAATAGCAAACTGTTTGCATTCAATATTTCTAAGTGACTATTTAATACTATCTTTACTTAAGTATTGGATGTTCAAATGAAGGCAAATGAGTAGGTTCATGAAATAAAAATCTAAAAATTAAAAGTGTCTAGAATCTTCTAAGTATAGGGACATGATTTAAGAGTTCATGTAGAGAAGCAGAATTGAGCCAAAAAGTCACACCTTAGTTCAGACTGCAAAGAAAAATATACTACATTTAGTAGAGAATAAATGAATGTATTATTGATGAATTCCTTTAGTTCTTAAAAAAGTTAAATTTATTTGAAAAAATTAATGAAATTAATAAATATTGGAAAATTGTAATGATGGAATAAATAGGGTTGATTTATTATTATAAAAGATTGCAAAACCTAAGTATATATAACTTGGCTAAGAAATACCTAAAGAGGTACTAAGGGGAAGTTTAGCTAACGAGGAAATTGAACTATAATAGAAGTTGTTTGGTTCTCTTACAAAGAATTATAATCAGTTTTAATGGAGTTAAATATACAACAGTATGGTGGTTACCAAAAGGAAGAGGAGGTAGTGAAGTATAAAGGGAGTCAAATATACGGTCATAGAAATGTACACTTGACACCTATGTGATATTAACAAATGTCACCACAAAAAAGTTAATAAAAAAACGTTTAGAGTGTAATATAGGAAAGTGTTTTCATAACCTGAGGATTAAAAACAATTTTAAATAGGACCCAAAATCTCTAAACAATAAAATGAAATATTAATGTTTGAGTATAGTAAATAACTTATTTTTGTTAAGATCTCATTAAGAGTGAAAAGGCAAGCAATTCTTTCACCCTATATGTCATTATGCATGTAACAGACAGAGTGTTCAGTGAAATCTATAAATTGGACCATATCTCTCTTCTGCTTAAAATATTCCAAACTTCTTACCTTAGCCTATACTTAAATTTAAAAAATTAAAAATAGAATTGAATAATTTAATATAAGACTTAATCCATAATATAATATATTTCAGGATTTGTAACCAATAAGGAATTTAAAATGGTGATTATTTCATTAATAAAATGTTAGTATTCATCTCCATTCTTCAAGTTCCCTCAAGTAAACATGATAAAAATGACTGTTGCAAAAGTATGCCATTTATTTCTTATGTCTAGCCAGAAATTTACTTGGTGTGTGTATATACAAAGTCCAGCCATTGTTAATATAATAAGAACAGTTTTCATGGCGTCAAAGTAAGCTGGTAGCCAAGGAGAGTGGACTAGAATGTGCATTTGTGAACAATGATGACTTCACTCTACTAGTCGGTGGAATGTTGAGTAGGCATGTGTACTGTGTGGCTGTCACATTCAAAATGACTGAGTAGAGCAACAAATCTGCATCAAATTTTGAGTTAAGATTAAACATCCCTGGGGAAAAATATTTGGCTAATTCAAAAGGTTTTCAGGGACAATGCAATGAGTTCAGTGAAAATAAAAGTGTGGTACAAATGCTTCAAAAATGGTCCAGGATCTGTTGAAAGTGGTCCACATTCTGGAAGGCCTGCAACAAGCAGAGCACCTGAGAATGCTGAACATGTACAGACTGTAGCCAACAAAGATTGGCAACTGACAGTGTGAGAACTAGGAGCTGATCTGGGGATTCCAAAGATTATTTTGTGAGATTTTGACATAAGATCTTGACATGAAATATTTCATGGCAAAATTTCCTCCATGGTTTCTGCTGCCAGAGTAGAAGGAACATCATGCTGCAGTTGCTATGATCCGGAAACAAAGGCTAAGTCATCCTGGTTCTCCATGCCTGAAGAGGGCACAGCAAAGTTGCAGCAAGAAAAAGATCATGTTAACTGTGTCTTTTGATTGGAAAAGTATTGTCCATCACAAGTACTCCCCTCCAGGCCAAATAAGGAGTATTATCTCAATTTTCTTTCTCGGTTCAGAGATGCTATATAATGAAAATGGCCACAGCTATGAGCAGCTGGTGATTGGCAGTTTCATCACGACGATGCGCCTGCTCATGCATCACATCTTGTGCAGAGTTTTTGGAAAAACATCAAATCACTCAGGTGACTCAGCCCCCCTACAGCCCAGATCTGGAAATCTGTGACTTCTGGCTTTTCTTAAACCTAAAATCACCTTCGAAAGGGAAGAGATTTCAGACTGTCATTGAGATTCAGGAGCAGCTGATGCTGATTCCAACGAACAATTTTTCAGAATATTTTGAACAGTGGAAGAGACACTGGGAGAACTGTGTGAGGTCCCAAGGTGCCTACTTTGAAGGGGATGGTGACGTCATTGTTCTATGTATAATGTTTTTTGTATCTTCTTCAGTAAAGGTCTCTATTTTTCATATGACATAACTGGATATCTTCTGGACAAATCTCATGTGTGTGTGTGTGTGTGTGTGTGTGTCTGTGTGTGTGTGTGTGTGTGTGTGTGTGAGAGAGAGAGAGAGAGAGAGAGAGAGAGAGAGAAAGTGGGAGGTTGAAATGTGATGGCTTAGTGTGATTTACTCTACAAAGTACACCAATCCTCTTTATTCATTCAGGCAGAACTTACACCCACATTTGTAGTTTTCTCTAGTCAATTTCTGGAAATCGTTGCAGTGATAATCTATATTCCTACCTTAAAACAAACTAAATTAAGTGGATCTTAGCAGGCTCATAAAGTCGTAAATATAAATCAATACAGCACACACACAAAAAATGAAGAAATCCATGCAAAAATGTGTCAGATCTCAAAAACAAAACAACTTTGACTCCCTTGTGTAAGTCACATACTGTCAGAATTTTATATAAGAGTTTCTCATATATTCTTTACATTTTAAATAACAAAAATACATGGTAATCAAATAACCATATATTTTTAAAGTGCATGTGGTATCTGAATCAATTCACAAACTTGAAAACAAAACTGGATCCCCCTTCTGGACACAGATGATTCATTCATTCAGCAAATATATATTGGATGTTTCTTCTGAGCCAAGAACTTCTCTTGGCCCTCTAGTGGAGAGACAGCAAATGATCCTGTGGGAAAATAAAAAATGTTTGCAGATAATGTTCCAAAGAAATAAAATAAAATGATGTAATACTGACTTGGGAGAGAAGGGACTTTAGAATCTAAAGTTAAGAGTGTTCAAAGGAACAGCACATTTTTTGCTATGCTGTAGAAAATGTAATTGCCATTCATTGGAATAATTTTTGCATATTTTATTTCAATAAATTTGTTATCTTTGTTGTTCCAATCATAATAGCAATCCTTCAGCTGCACTAAATGCTGCATAAGAAGTATGTCTTTATTTCAAATTTTCAAAACTTCCCATACTTAATTTAACCAAAACTAAGTTACTTATGTGAATATTATAAGTATTTCAATTCATTCCTTATTTTGATTTAAATAGATATCACTATTTCTTGTTTTATCTTCATAACATATTCAAATAAATGTATTATAATGTTAAAAAGAAAGAAGAAAACCTCTCTGAATTTACAAGAAAAAAAATCTGTATCTTGACATATCTGTGCTCAGAGACCCATTATTCAATCCCTGAAATCTATATAGTTCTCATGCATGAATTTCAGTTTTACATCTGTTACAATGTATTTTCTGATAGTGTTTAAATTTATTAGTTTAAAAACAATTGATAATTTTCCTCTAGTATAATAATGTGATGATGATTATTATTAACACACTTAAAAACCTGACTTAAGATCAAATATTGACTGTATTTATAGTATCTATTACATTAAAGCCAAATATAGGTGAAGAAACTGAAACTTGGTTTAAGAACTTGGTAACTTAGGTTTAGCTCCTATTTGAATCAAGTCCATCTGTCTACAAAATCCATGTACTATACATGAAAGTTGTTTTTTATTTTACTTTTCAGCATGAAGGATAACATTTTTGTTTTAATTTCGATTCAACATTCCTTGGTTAAAAAAATGCCACATGTTGTTAAAGATAATTAGAAAGTAAAATTTTGAAGTCAAAGGTGGCATTTTTTATAATGTTAACATATTTGTACCAGTGTTGGAATTAAGATATAAAAGTACATAAATATACAGGAAATTAAATTGCAATGTTTATGCACATTTTGATTTTTAAAGGAATAAATCTGGGAGAAGAGAATAAACTGGAGTCAGTTTATTTAAAAAGTTAAGAAAAAATATGGAAAGGGAAGTTTATTGATAGAATTGAATGACTTGGCAATATTTGTGCTTCGGGTTGAATCATGGGAAAACAAATCTTTATGAGGTCTGAGCTGAACACTTGAAAGCCAAGTAAAAGCATTAAAACATGGTTTTCTCTAGATAGGAAATCATAAAAGCCATAACAAGTATATGCTCAGAAAAAGAGGCAATCATTAGAGTAAACTTTTATTATCTAAGTGAATTTGGGTCAAAGCATTTTATTGGCTTTTTGTGTAAGATTAAATCTGTTGGAAAACTACTTTCCAATCATTTGATTTTGTTTTAAAGCCAGAGATAGATAGGTAGATTGGTGGGTAGACAGAGAGATAGATAGAACTACATGTATAGTAACTATATGTCATATACGTAATTGCTTTTTTACTAATTAATCTTACTAATTATATATATGCAACAAATGTTTATTAAATACAAATGTTTATTTATCCTAAATGAGTAAACTCTTATTAGCATTTGGGTTAATTGCCATTGTGTTAATTGGCATTATGTTAATTGGCATTCAATGCAATGATATGTCAAATTTAATAACTTTATTAATTAGGATCTAAACACTCCTGATATTTACAATGCACTTGTCAAAAATACTCTCTGCTTCTAAGAAATGGATTGGCAAGTTATTTCACAAGTGAAAACTGATTTTTTTTAGGACCCAAATATTTTAATTTACAGAAGTATATTAACCTGTGAGTTGCTCTTTAAAGCACTCTAGATCAGAGATTTTCAGCCAGTGTGCTCAAGAATTTTTAAAACATGCAGTTCTTGACTATTTATTCAGAAATTCTTCCCTTACATTGTCAAATAAAATAAATAAATAAATAACAGCCAACACAACAATAGCTGTCCAGTATGAGTAAATTAAAATTATACCTATTTTTTGTCAGATTATCAAAACATATATTTTTTAGTATACCTCAGAATTTTATTAATTAGTTTATGTGTGCCATGGAATTAAAAAGGTTGAAGATCACTGCTCCAGATCATTTGACAGAAAATACTTATGAAGAGGCACTGACCTGATCAATACCAATATGTGTGTGGATCACATGCAACCCATATGTAACTGTAAATGAAACATGTGTTCTTCCAGAGCCCATTACTCCTTCTTAACTATACTGGAGTTCTGCGTAAGTGTTTACAAAAATGCAAAGCTGTTTTGATGATATAAGGAATTCGAGAGAATGAGAGCATGATACCTTGAAATTATAAAATATAAATAATTGGACTAATGAAAATGAAGGCAAATATACACAATTTGAGAAAAAATATTCCAGTGTGGTTGTATTAAATTTTTAATTGATTTAAACACGCACACAAAAGAACAATTATCTTATACTTCCAATTAAATAGCACATTCAGGAACCCTCTTTTCTTTAATTATCCTATAGAGAAGGGCAGGCTTCTGAAATTCTTGTTTCTTCTTAAATAACCCCAATACTTTCATCCTATTCCCAAAATTTTAAATATATATATATATATATATATTTTTTTTTCTTTTCTTTTTTTTTTTTTTTCCGTTTTCTGTATTCTTAACTCTTGGCAGGCAAAAATGTTTGTCCTGTCTGGAGCCTGCCCAGGTGAAGATGTTTTTCACCCAACTGTTTTTGTGCTCTAGGTCTTCTGCTTTTTCAGAAAGTGACTCAGATCGTAGCCATTACTTTAGCCTGGATTCATGACAGAAAAAGACATCTGGAAGAGGCCCAAAGCTAACCTCAACCTAGAATCTAGCCCAGAGGATCCTGGCTTGGAAAGCTGAACTAAGTGGAGTCCAACTCAACCCGTAGTTCAATGACAACTGTGATTTTAAGCCACTGGAAGTGACTTAAAATGGGAGTGATTATAATGGGTTTGTCAAAATTCCATGTTTTTTTTTTTTTTTTCATAAAATAAGACACATTTTTCATTTCCACCAATAACTTTATTGATTTGGATACATTGAGTTTTGTGACTATCTCCTGCATGGTATAATGTTGATTGTTCTCTGTTAATGTCTCCATTTGATGACCGTCAACTTCAACTGGTCCATCAGACCATGGAGCATCATCCAGCGAGAAATATCCAGCATGCAACTTCACAAAACACTTTGGACATGTCCAATCAGTACAGCACCCTCTCCATATGCTACTCAAATCCTTTTTTTTTTTTTTTTGCATTTCATTTCAGTTGTGTTTCTACCTCTTTTGAAGTAATAAAGCATAATATGCCAAAGATGTTGCATATTTTCTTCCATCTTTAATATTAAACTGGCTACACAAAAATTTATCAATTTTGATTTTTTTAATGCATACTGATACAATACAATATAACAAAATTGTTTCAAAAGAAGTTAAAGACAACTAAGCACTACTAGAGCCATCTCACTGAAAAAAAAAAACAAACATTTTGGCCAAGCCAATAATTATCAGGTACTGTGTTATCTACAGTCCACATATAAGAAAACTATCACTTGAAGAGGTGAAATAATTTATCAAAGTTACAAAGCTGTTTATATTAAAATTTAAATCCAGAACTTGATTCCTTAGCCTCTATGCTCTATTGCCCTCTGATATATAAAATCAACTTTCTAGTGGAGACAGAAAGCTCCTGATACTCCTCTCATCCATATTCTTTCATTTTAACATAGGGATCCACATTTACACTGAATATTTCAAGGGGAAATTACCTACCTCTTCAGTTAGGTTGTGTTATATATTCATAGTTTCTAATTTATATCATACCTTTAATTTTGCTAATCTTTCTGTGTTCCTCATTAACTATCACTTCCCACAGTCTTCCCTCATCTTTAACAGATTCCTCAATTTTCTAATCTCACTGATACCTCCATATACACTCGCAATACTTTATCTCATGTAATAACTCTTCATTATTTTGTACTCCTGAACACTGCTCCTTTAGTACAATGCTGGCCTCATTGGCTTCCATAAAAATATTCTAGTCTGATTTTCCCAGTTTTTTGAATGTTCAACTCTTCATCAATATTCCTTTTCATATAGATGTTGGTTTAGATGAGTCCCATTTAAGCTGCACTAACAGAGGGACCCAAATACATCTCTCAAGCAAGATGTAAGTTTGTTTTTTCCTCATAGAATGGTCCAGGGGTTGTCAGTCATGCTGGGTAGATAGGAAAGTCTTTAAAAAGTATATTCAGCAGTTTAGTTTTATTTTATCTTTTTATTTTAACATATCTTCTGGGTGTTTCTTGTCTGAATCACTCTCCATTCTTTCCATATTCCAGCTGTGGGAAGAAAAAAGAGAAAAAATATAAGAAAAAGAAAATTTCTTTTTAATGAATCAATGTAGAAATTGAACATATCCTTTCTATTTATAGTCTACTGGTCATAATTTAGTCACATGTCTACACATACCTAGCTGCAAAGGAAATTGAGAAATGTAGTTTTTATATGGGGAAGTGTCTTGCTGGAACTTATTGTGAGCAATGTGTTATAGGAAAGAGGGATGGCGATATCTTCCAGAACTGGTCTTAAAATTTAATAATTATTCATTTATGACCTTGCTTTCCATATTTTCCTGTGTGACCACATCGACAACTCTGCTTATGTAATTTATGTAAACTAAGTAATATAACATCCCCCATCTCCAATTCTAATCTCTCTTGTTATTGCCATAAGTACCTAGGAGTTTATTTCTTTATTCATTTCCAAAACCAAATGAGGATGCTAAAAATAGGATATAGTCATGGGAAATTTTTCACTGACTCTTCTTAAGTTATCTCCAGAAACACACACTATTTTAGAAATGTATTGCTTCAGAATACAATCAAGTCAACCACAGTTAACTAAACAAATCAACAATAAATTACAGATGATCAAGTTTATATTATAGATAGACAACTTAGTAATCAATATAAAGAAATAATATGTGTTAGACTAGAGCCAGAGAAATTAGCTAAGCACTTATGACAACTTGGGCAAGAAATAATGAAAGTGTGAAATCACTGCATCAGTTGGGATACGCTCAAAAAGTCAGCGGTAAAGAAGGAAAACTGCAAGAACCTTGGTGAGAGATCCAGTCACACCATGAGAATGAAGAAGCCAAGATGATTCACTGGATTATAATTCAGAACATTGAGTGAGGTGAATGGGGAGAGGTTTTCATGGGGAACGGGATATACTATTAGTATGTTACCCTAACAAGAATATCCTTTGGTCCTTGCTATCCTTGTTATTGACTTCACTTAAAAAGAAAAAGCTGACTGGCTGGCAACAATGTTATAACTATGAAGCCCGTGATACCACATGTGGCAGATGTTAGATCAGCTCACTTTCTTTTTCCAGAAATGTATTTATTTTTTTTCCTCTGAGAAAAATATTTTACATACTTCCCCAATATTCTTTAAAGTTTCACACTAAAAGCCCATAGTATTCTTGGTGGTGGTGAGGATGTAGAATGTTACTAATAGAAAAATAATATTCTGCTCACTGCCACTGATACTTAATATAGAATTATTTATCCTTATATGCTTTTTTCTGTCTTTCCCAAGAAAATGGATTGAGCCATCATTGAAGTCTGTAATAAATGCATCAAATAAATATGAAAATGAGTACTTGTTTTAGATTCCACATATAAGTGAGCCACTTGAAAGTTGCTAAGAGAGTAGACCTTAAAAGTGCTCATCACAAAAAAAAGTAAGTATGCATCCTGATAGATGCTAACTAGACAAATTGCAGTGATCATCTCACAATATATGCATATATTATTATTTTGTATACCTGAAACTAATATGTTCTGTCAATTATATCTCAATGATTTAAAAATATGAAATGAGACAGATTATATAATTTTTAGTGTTATGTCAATTATATACCAACAATTGAAAAATATGGAATGAGAAATTATGTATATTGTATTTAATATATATTATATATAGATAAATATATTATATATTTTACATATAAATATATTATATATATTATATTATATATATTCCAATGCTCTTATTAAAGAATTACTCTATAGAGGATTTTGTGGAAAATGTAATGTTACTAAAGTTGTATTGCTGCAACTGGCTCCCAGGAACTCGGGGTGCGCCCGTTGCAATCAGTACACCAGAGGCAGGGAAAATGTGCACATGCCTGTCTGGCCTTCAGAGGACTACTAATTGTTGATCCTGCAGCTCCCAGATGCAGGCTCATTGGAAACTGACCTCCTGGCAGTAGCTGGGAATGTTGAGAAATGAGATACGTAGTCCA
Source organism: Furipterus horrens (assembly GCF_987537825.1). Lineage (NCBI taxonomy): Eukaryota > Metazoa > Chordata > Mammalia > Chiroptera > Furipteridae > Furipterus > Furipterus horrens. The sequence continues at coordinate 29,294,974 of NW_028327182.1, read as the reverse complement.
GCCCCTATTGGGAAGAAACTGTGAGCTGGCTGTTTTTGCCTGTTCTCTCTGTGCTGAGCCGGGAGGCACAGCCGCTGAGAGTGCTTGTGTGTCCTTATAGAAGCTCCTCTTTGTTGTCTGTGGCCCTAGGAGACTCGCTAATGGCAAGTTCCATCATCTGCCAGGGCTGGAAGATTCAGGAGTCAGTCCTTCACATGGCAGCTATAGGACTCAGGAAACTAGATGTGTTGAAACACTCCTTTCTAGGAGAAGGTGAAGATTTGGTTTTATTGCTAGGGTGAGCCATGGGAGACAAAGCTCAGGTAGTTCCCACATATGTGCTCAAGCTCCTAGAGGACTAATTATGTGCCCAGTTTGCTCCCAGATGCAGACTGATTAGGAGCCTGACCATCTAGCGGCACCTGGGAAAGTTTGCATTCCAGTGTCTCACAGGGAGAAACTGGAAGCTGGGTATTTCACCAGCTTCCTCTATGCTGAGCCCAGGGGTACATTAAAAGTACATTAAAGTACCTACTACCAGTTCTTAAAGAACTGCATTTTTGTGTAATGTAGTCCTACGAGGCTTCTGAATGCCATGCCCTTGCATCCCCAAGCTGGTTCTTTTGGAATCCAGTGCCTTAGACGGTCCCTACAAAAGTTAGAGTGCCAGGTGTGTGGTCCAAAGCCTTCACTTCTCAAGGAGAAACTAGGAGTTGGGGGTCCCTCCCAGTAATAAGGAGCTGTGCCTTATACGTATACATGCATCTGCCTTTTCTACCTGTTTCAATGTGGTTATTTTCTGAGTTTCGTGTTGTGTAGAAGTCACCCAACCAGTATCTAGTTTTCTCTTAGACGGATTTGATCTTTGTGTAGCTGTATAATTGGTGAGTCTGTGGAGGAGGAAAAGTCAAGAGCCTCTTATTCTGCCATCTTGCTGATGTTATCATTAAATATGATTTAAACACAATATTATTTTAAATACAATGTTTTCTGTTAGATCTATTAGAAATTAGATGTAATTAAGTTTTTAAAATTTTACCTTTACTCTTTTTTCTTTTTGAATGCTCTTGCTTTCTTTATGATCTAAATTTGCAACCTATATTATTTTCATAATCTCTAGAGAATTTTAAACATTTCTTGTAAGGCTGGTGCACTGGTAACAAATTCCCTCAATATTTGTTTGTCTGATAATATCTTTATTTCTCCTTTACTTCTGAAGAATAATTTCCCAGAGTACAGAATTTGAGGTTATTTTATTCTCTTAACAATTTAAGTATTTTACCCCGCTCTCTTTCACTTGCATGATTTATAAGAAGTCAAATGTAACTCATATATTTGTTCCTTTATAAATAAGGCTGTTTTTTTTTTTTCTTTCTTCTTCTGACTCCCTTTAGGCTTTTTGGTCTTTGATTTTCTGTATTTTGTGTAGTTTTTTTTTGGGGGGGGCATTTATCATGCTTCATATTCTCCAAGCTTCCTAAATCTATGGTTTGTTGTATGACATTACTTTGGGAAAATTCTCAGTCATTGTTTTAAATATTTATTTTTTCCTTCTCTCTTCCTTCTCCTTCTGGCATTCCTATTATGCCTATGTTACATATTTTTTAGTAGTCCCACGGTACTTATATTCCCTTTTTTGTCTTCTTTTTTTTTTTTTTTTTAGTTTTTGTTTTTATTGAGATATCTTCAAGCTCACTGAATTCTTTTTATTAGTCATGTCTAGACTATTTAAGAGAAAATCAAAGGCATTCTTCATTTCTGTTGGTGTCTTAGATGCACAGCATTCTTTTTCATTCTTTCTTGGGATTTTCATCTTTCTGTTTATATTACCCATCTGTTCTTGCATGCTGTCTACTTTATTCATTTTGGACCTTAGCATACTGTTCAGATATATTTTAAATTCCCAGTCTGATAATGCCAACACCCCTGCCACATCTGGGTCTGATGCTTGCTCTTTCCCTTTAAATTATTATTTATTGCCTTATAGTATATCTTGTAAATTTTCTTGAGAGCTGCAAATGCTGTACTGGGTCAAAGGAACCGCTGTGAATAAGCTTCTAATGATGTGGTAGTGATTTGTAAGGGGAGGGCAATTATTCTATAATCAAATGCTTAGGTCTCAGTCTTTTAGTGAATTTATGCCTCTGGACTGTAAATTTCACAAGTGTTTCTTAGATTTTTTGCTCTCTCTTCAGATGGGACAAGATGGCTAGAGTAGTCTGAAGTTAGGTGTTAATTATCCTTCTCTCATTTGGAAGTGACTGGAGTTGGGAATTTTCTTCCTCCAACATCAGTTAGGCTCTGATAATGCCCAATAGGTTAGGCTCTAGTTAATTAGTTTTTCCTGAGGGCAAGTCTTGTTAAGAAGAACAGAGTGATCTGGTGTTTTTAAAAATGGTTCCCTTTTTGGGTCTCCAAATGACTGTGTCTCCCCTGGAGTTTTTAACTCTCAGACTTGTTCCCACTGAGTGCGAACTGGATACTGCAGTGGTTTCTGCTTGTGAGTTTCTGCTCCGGTAAGCTACAACTCCATGTATTTGTCTATTTGTGTCTCAAAGCTTGCGGGGAGTGGTTTGCCCTTTGTCTTTATCTCCTCTGGGGCTCCAAGAAGGGTTATTGATTTTTCAGTCTGTTCAGCTTTTCACTAGGTATTAGGTTGAAGTGGTGACTTTCAAGCTCCTTACATTGTTGAACCAGAAAGTGGAAGGCACCTCAAAACTTTGAAAAACTGTAAATATGCTACATAACCCACAATAAAAGTCATATTTTAAAAATTTGTTAGATATTCATCTTGCCATTTTGTTTGGGAATTTGGCAAAATTTTAACATTTAATTTCTGGATTAAAAATAAATATAACCATTACTTAAAGTCCCCAAATAGAAGTATTATTACTCATATTTTAGAAAAGAATTATACAAAAGAAATAAAAACCCACCACTCAAATTTCCGGTCACTATGCTGTTTAATGTTGAGTGGCACTAGGAAAATCAGTGCCAAAACTGACTTGCTTGTATGAGGAAAATTAAGGACACTATTACATGATTAAATATTTGGTCATTTAGACATCAGTATTATTCACAATTTTTATTTTTAAAAAAAATGTCACAACTCAATATAAATAAATGATCTAGAGAGTTACAGTGGGAAATATTGTTTAATTTATTATACTTTAGTGACTTTGTTTTCTATTTCTACTTTTTCTTTAGATACAGCAAAACATATAGACTCAAATAAAATTGTTTCTTAAATTATAAATATAATTGGGAAATATTTAATTTATCTAATTTCACTCTTAATAAACGACTAGAAATGTATATGTTCATATGACCTCAAGGTTTTTATGATTTTGTTGGTATTTTGGCAGATTTATTAAACCAAAAATTGAGAGAGAAAAAGAGAGTAGAGGTGAAAGTATATGAATGTTTCTTTAAACATGATATTTTATAGTCATTATCTACCAAACATACTGTCCCACAATATCATGTATATAATGTGTTCATTAGTTTGTAATCCCTAGATACTTCAACACTCAGTATACCTACCATAAGCCTTAACTGAGTCAAAGTTTCATGCTGAAACTTTATTAGTTTCCCCATGGCTTTTAAAGATCAAGAACATTCTTGAATTTTACCTAAGGCTTCAATATTAACCTTTATGCCTTATAAAACAGCAGGCCTGTTGAGTACTTTGGCTGATAGTCACAGAACCTAATGATTGGTGAACTGATGCTTTGTAGACACAGTTTTCTAGGAGTCATAACATTCTCAGACTAACATTAAAAAAAATAAAATTGCATTTTGTTATGCCTAAAGAAAAAAGAAAGAACTTTGTACATTTTGTACTTGACCTCACTTCCTTGGGGATTCTCAGGTGTTTTGCTCTGTGTTGAGAGAAAAAAATAGATTGAAGCGCATTGATTTTTGACAGTCTTTTTAGTATAGGATGTACTATTTTCTGGTTTGCACCATTAAAGTGTACATTTTATTAGTTTATGATATACTAAAATAATCATTCATTGAAAATTAATTACCTAATAGTTTCCATAACTATTATATCTGGATTTCATTCTGCAACATAAAAGAGATGTGGGGAATTACTTTATAGGTTAAACGTTTACCAAAATAAGTAAGTTTTTTTTTTTTAACCTGACATATTTTTGACCTTACCTAAATCCATTTAGGTCTGTAGAAGAATGGGATATCTATGGAAATTGAAGTGTTTCTCTCTTTTACTTTTTGATTTTCACAAATTTATTATTAGCATCCCTTTCATTGAAGCTATTTTGATGAGGCAGCTATCTCTATGTCTATATCTAATTCCTCCATATTAAAATGTAGAAGACTAAGTGATGGGGAAAATTAAAATAAAAAAGGTTTTATCTCCAATCCTTGGAAAACCATAAAATGTAAAATAAAGCAAAACATAATGTTTTAGTTTTCCTCATAGAGTTAAAAATGTCCACACTGAACCTATTTTTAACATTTAACACATAACTGTTAATTTTATAAAAGGAGAAAAATAATATGTATGGTAGAGTTTGCCCACATGCTAATATGTATCTACTAACTATTTGAATATAGAGTGTGGCTAAAGTAGATTTACAATTGTTCCTAAGGAAAACAAGACAATAATTAATAAATAATAATACAAGAATAAAGCCTGTGTTTCATGTACTCACAACTGTAAACTTACTTTTGTCCCATGCTGTATATCCATTCAAGAGTTCTTCATATCTATAAATCTAAAAATGACTTGTCAAGAATAGTGCATTGAATGGATAACTAATGACAAAAATGCAGACTGCTTCATTCTTTACCCCGTCATTGAACATTTCCAGTGTACACACACGGAAAGGTCACTGGGGTCAGAGAGCTCAAACTCCAAACCTGTCTCAGCCAAGTGTAAGTGTATTTAAATGACACTTTCTTGAAAAAAATGTTAATTTTAAATAATAAGGCTTCCATCATATTTAAATGGTCAATTAGTCAATATTCTGCAACATAATACCTCTATTATAATATTAGAAGTATGTGGTGTGGTGACATAAATTTATCTTTTTAATGTATTTTTGTTAACTTTCCAATTTTTATTCATGAAATTAGAGTGCCGTGAAATTTTCAATTACATTTGACCAAGATAAAATCTATTATTTTGTGCAAATACCTACATTAACTGTAAATCATTTAATTGCTAATTTATCAATATTCTTAATAATGTGATATCTCCATATTTACATTAATATTGATATATATTAGAAGGAGTTGATAAATAAGGTTTACTTTCTTTAAATCTCACATTACTTATTATAATTTTTTGTTTGTTACTAGGCACTCTCCTATAAAATTGAAACAAGGCAAGTTCCTTAGAAAAACACTTGAACAGGTAATTCCAATGATCTTATTTAAATTAGTATATACAGTTATCTCAAAGCTTGATCTAAGTCCAGGTTTCTATATCCCTTTTTTATAAGCCATACTGTATCACTAGTTTTCTCATTATAATTCTTAGCAATATGCATCATAATTGCCTATTTATTATTTATAATCACAATAGTTGCTGACCAACCCTTATCTTATTTTAACTGTTGATTAGCACTAATCAGATATTTACAATCTATGTTTTTAGGCTAAGAATAAGTCCCTGTACTATTTATTTCTCAATTTAATTCATTTTTGTAACTAACTGTTCCTTAATTTGTTTCTCAATGAAACTTATTGAGACCCTAATATGTGTGAGGTGCAATTAAAGGCTCTGGGGATATAAAGAGCAAAATTAAAATATTAGTTTTTCTGAGTGAACGTTCAGTCAATATGTACTAGAAATGTAAAAAGAAGATTAAAAATTAAAGGCAAAGATTAAAATATGAGAAAAGTCTTCTCTACTAATTAAAAAAAGAAAAGATTTCTGATTGCCTGGAGATGGAAAATGTAGGAGGAAGGAGGAAGGAGGGATTACAAAGGGACACAGGGGAATTTTGGGTATGATATATATACTTTCACTATATTGATTATGATGAAGCTTTTATGAGTTCATGAAAGTGACAAAATTTATTCAAATGTATGCTTATAATGCTCATTATATATCTACTATAAAATAGTCTTTCAAAATAGTATAACTTATTTAAGGCAATACAGAACACGTAGATCAAATTACTGCAGTTCAGAAAAGTGAGCACTCATGATTTGGCTGAAATTGTCATAGACAATTTTTTGAGGATACTAGAAACTGAAATCTCCTTTGATGGATGGGTAAGGTGCAGAGAGATGAAGAGACAAGACCATTTTATGTAAATACAGAGAATTGTGGTTTTTAATCTTTAGTAAACATGAAAACCAATTTAGAAGCTGATTACTCCTAAATTTGTAATGCATTTTCAGAAAATCCTATTTAGATTTGAGGTAAGCCTATGGTTTTTCATTAAAAACAATACAAAACAAAATGTCTTGACCCCTGATTATCCTAATAGAGTTAATCTTTGGACCATAGGTTGAAGAACATGGCAGTAATCAAGAAGATATCATCAACTCATGCTTGGATTGAACTACATAAATACATAAGGTTCAGAAATAATTCACTGGAACTTTTAAGTATCTACATAAGTAAAATTTTTTAAAAATGTAATGACTGAAGTTTCATTTTGATTTATAAATTCCATTTTGGCATTAAAGACTATATAATTCAATCAGACACTTTTTTACTGTAATGCTGAATGAGAGTATTAAAACTATTTTACTTATGAATTATTAAACAATGTTTATAAAAGTATTTATTAAATACTTGATTTTGCTCTTCTAAAAGGTGATATTTTCCTAGAAAAAAAATCCTTGACCATTCTTGTACTATGAACAAGATGCAAATGATTTGAAAACATGTTTTCGATTAGATTTTTGTGAAGAGATATCTTTCAATGCCCAACTTCATCAGGCAGTTCAAATTCAATTTGCATTATGATCTCTCCTAAAGGAAAATAAAATAGTGATCATATCTGCCTTAAAAAGTAAACAAATGAAATTATTTTAGTTTTGGGTTGACTTTTTTCCACGAGAATTACTGATTTATGTGACTGTTAAGTTTGCATGCATAAGACACAACTTTCTCAGATTGAATCCAATTGATTTTCTATAACAATGTCAAGGATTCAATACATCACAGGAGTAGTGAGACTATAATAAATAATCCTTTCAAAAAGAGAGTGGTTCTTTTCTCCTTTAAACACGTAAGTAAATATTGTTTGTTTTTGCTCTTTCTATCTATAGAAGCTGAAGTGTTCTGAGTCTTCAGTTTTACAATATCCTTAATCCCTAATCATTTTCTCTGAAACATTGTTTTCCCTCTGACCTTCTTTTCAGCATTACCTTTGAGACAATGCTTAGAACTGATTTAAGTCTGAATGAAGGCCTATGGATTTGCATTTAAAAAAGAAAAACAAATTATTGTACTCCAGATAATTCTAAACGAGTTGATCCCATAGAACTGACTGTCATTCTACTTGTCAAAATACAGATGTGCGGTGCACTATGGGAGTCTGGAGTACATGTTGTAGTTAGGAGTACTGTAGAAGAGTTGCTTTGAAGAATACCATGTATCCTGAAAAGGAAAGTTAGCATGTTCCATACTGATAAACTTGAAGTATAATTGTTGCTAGTTTTGCTCTATTTCAAATAGTATTTTTAAAATGCAATCTTTCTGGATCATTTAATGTTATTTATTTAAATGAAATAGGTAAAAGCATAATGATTTACACATTTCTGTTTTATAATAAGCCTGTACTAAAAGTGTTTTTTATATTGATTTCTTATTCATTTTATATCCTTTTTACACATGATTTACCAGTATAAAATTTAAGCTAAGTACACATCCTTTGCATGGTTTTAAAAGCATTTTTTTTTCAATGTTTTTGAAAAGATAACCTTATGCTAGTGTTTCAAGAACATTAGAAAGCTCACTAGATTTTAAATGCACAGATGCACCGAGAAGTAGATTTGGATAAATGAAACTAAAATACAGAAAAATGATTAAGTCAGATCCTAAAAATTAATATGATATGATGAATATATTTTGCATTGTTGCCATGAAGTTATAAGTAACATTGTCAATAATATTTATTAATACTTTTAAGTGACTACCATAATCCATGAACTTTCTTAATGATTTAAAATATTATTTTATCTCACAGGAATTCTATCAAGAAATACTGCTATTATACCTATATTTGAATTCAGCAAATTGAAATACAAATTAAGATATATGTTAGGTCACTTACTCCCCCAGCAAAAATAATAATAATAATAATAATAATAATAATAATAATAATAATGTAGAAATAGGACTTACTCTTGGAGTCTGGCTCCCAGGTTCACAATTTGACCACCAAAGGTGTCTCTTGTTTTTTATCCATATAATTGGATAAATATCCATGCACAGCAAATTGGCAATGTCTGTACTTTTACCTAGTTAATGTATCTAAAAAATCATTTTTTTATTTCCTTCAGTTAGCATTCTATTTTACATACTTACATAACAAAGTCATCTCTAAGTCCTTTCATTAGATTACCTGAAAGCTTTGTTTTCACCCATTTAGTCTGCATATCATGACTGCTGCCTGTCACAGCCTCACTTCTGCTCACCAGCCGTCCAAGGTTTCTCGCTGAAATAAGACATTATTTAAGCCTCTAAGGTACGTAGGAAGAGCTCTCTAAATTCTGACTACAACCTCCAACCTCTTTCCCCCTCCCCACACCATGCTTTATCTCACATTATTTCTATATATATATATATATATATATATATATATATATATATATATATATATACGGCATTAAAAGCAAATTGTTATACACTGAACATATGGAGTTTAAAAGGTAATTTCTTTCACAAGGTGGTCTATTCAGTATTTCCTGATCTTGCCCTGCATCCACACTCTTCCTCCCACTTTAAATAGTTCATGTCTTTTACTGAAATTTATCTTAACACTATAGTATTATTCAATGGCTATATAAAGATGTTAAAATATATAAAACTGACCATAATTTATCCATATATCTAGGCCTGGTTTTTATATGCAAATTTCTACTCTGAATTCCAATTAACACTTACTTTATTAACTCATTTGGTACCTATTTTGTAATGGCTGTATGTATTAAACACGTTTGTCCCTGGATAAAGTCCAAACTTGTTAATGTTGATATTTTTTATTCTCCTTTCAAAAATACTTATATATGAAGAGAAATCATTTATATTTGGTAAACTTTTGCTATCAACCTATTTTCTTAGAATGAATCAAGTAAAAAATAGCAAAGAAATAACAAGAGTAGAATTAATATTTCAGATAGTTAAGCTAAGCTGTTCATTTTCTCAGAAGATAACAAGGTTACTGCAAACCAAGTATAGTACTTGTACATAATTTATTTTAAAGTTTAGTGAGAAAACTGTAGTACTGATACCCTTGCTGAAGTAAGTGAATTGACTGGAGAAAATACCACTTGAACCTATTTTTATGAGGGTGCTTGTACTTATTTTTCTACATCACACTATTACTCCTTAAAGGCTAAAAAGAAATTTGATTTCATTTCACTGCTATTACACTTGAAGAAATGAGTGTGATTTTTTCTGTGATAAAGTGTACTTGACAAAGCCCTCCCTATATTGACTTCTTACATGTGGCACTTAACTGTAACAAAAGCAGATGGCATTAAGGAAAGTAACTAAAATGAGAGTGTTTTAAAAATTAAATATATTCACAATGTTTTAATATATAAGCTATGATTAATAATCTCTGGCTACAATTTATATGTAGTATATTAGCAAGAAGTTTTATTTTATTTATTTATTTTCATATATACAGGAGACTTAGGCTATAATAATTATGACAAGGGGAAATTAATGGCCTGGGATTTCTTCTATGAGTGTGTTTCAGATAGATTATTTTATTGTCTAACTAAATAACCTTAGCTCTGGCCAATGTGGCTTAGTTGGTTGGAACGTTGTCCCATCCACCAAAAGGTTGAGAGTTCATTTCTGGGTCACGGCACATGCCTGGGTTGCATGTTCAATCCCAAGTAGCAGCACATCCAGGAGGGAGGAAGGCAACTGACTGATGCTTCTCTCTTGCATCAGTGCTTCTCTCTCTTCCTCTCTCTACAATCAATAAAAAATATCTTTGGCGGATGATGAGAAAAGAACTTTTTAAAAACCTTAATATATATTTTTGTTATTTTCTATTTTATTTTCTTATAATAAAAGGATCTATATGATATTGTGCTTTTAAATATATTTTGAAAACATTTCTATGATTAAATATAACACTTCACATGTTTTATGAGTCCCTAAAAATTAGTATTCTCTAATTGTTAGAATCAGAATTCTAAACACATTTATTCATCATGTTAGTTATGTGGCTCAAATATGTCATTTTTTTTGTTCTTTTTGTTTGTTTGTTTTCTTTTAGAATATTGAAATGTTTTCCTCTTCCTTTCAGTTCTTCTGGATTCTTATCTTTTAGTTGAGTTTCTTGTAAAATGCCATGAAATTCTGGTTATGTCCTATTATCCAGTGTTCCTTACCTAGAAAGCTTTGTCTATTAGTCTCTTGGCTTTAAACTGCATATTTCCAAATGTTGATGACTCACAAAACACTATCTTGGGCCATGCCTTCCCTCTATAATTTTGACTCGTATATCCAATTGCCTTCATGATATTACAAATTAGAAGTTATATGTATTCAGGATGAACATGTTAAAAATGTACTTGTGATCTCCTCTACTTAAAATTGTGATCATTTTTAAATACTGTAAGTGGCAAAATGGTTTTTAAAAAACTCTCCAAAAAAACCCTATTCCTTTGCCTTACTGAGGAGATTGGGGAGCAAGCAATAAGCATTCAGATGTCTCAGGCTGGGAAGCTGGCAAGTGTTCTAATGTGACAACTCTAATTATGAGGTGGGGCAATATTTGGTTAGACTTTTTACCAGCTGCACCTTGAAGTGAAGAGCACTACTATTACCTGAAAATGTAGCACCAGGAAAAATTATAAGAACATTCAGACTATTGCAAATTGTTGGCATCTTTTTCTTTTTTCTTCATAATTTTGAAGAATGATGGGTTCAAGCTACCCATTAAATTACAAAAAGAAGAAATGGCCAAAGGCACAGGAATTCTGAAAATCAAAACAAAACTGTGTTCAAGTTTAAATTTGACCTCTAAGTAAGATTTTCATATAATTCTTTACCTATAGAATTGAGAGAAAGCAAAAAAAAAAATAAAATAATTCAACTTCTTATTTTCAATCTTTCTTTAAAAAGTCTATTGCTAAAATAGTATTTATTCCAGGGCTGCATTTGCCTGTCACTGTTAAATCAATAAGGCAATCTTTAGACACATTTCATACATCTGCACTAAAATTTTACAAATAGGAAGCTGGGCTAATTGTTCTGTTACTGAGACACCATTCATATTAGAAGTGTTAAAATAACATAATTATAGGTTATTTTCAAATGAGTATTATATATATGAGAGAAAAGAAATTGAAAACAACTGTAAAGCTCTATTCAGTTTTTAACTTAATGAAGCTAAAATGACTTCCTCAGAATCATACTGTACACAAAAATTGATAAGTAGTTGTGGTCAGGGGCTGGAGTTTTGGTGGGATAAGGAAATGTTCTAAAACAAATAGTTGTTATTGTTGCACAATTTTGTGAACATCTTTAAAAAGTTGAATTGTACATTTTAATTAGATGAACTGTATAGTGTGAATTATATCTCAATTAAACTGTTAAAAACAAAACTGTAAATTGAGGAGCCAACCTACAGTCAGAATGCAATCTCAAATTGACAACGCACTATCCACTCTGCCATGCGGCCTCTCCTGTTATCACAGACACGTGTGTAGTCAGCTGCCTACATGTGACAGGGTGAGCTTATGAAGACAAATACTCCATGCATTTCAATATGTACAGGGCAAATTCTGCTGTACAGGGAGGAGAGAAGACAGACCTCATACTGGGGAAACCTGTTATGACAACAAAGGCCAATGTGAATTACTGAAAATATTCATGAGTTCATGGATAAAAAAGTTCAAGAATTCCTCAAAAGGAAGGAATGCAGTTCAGAAATGATATCTTGATAATATTTACTTTGTCTAATTCAGATTAAGCATAATATTTTTTCCTCTGGTTCATTAGTGTCAATTATTCAACATGAGAGCAAAATTATCAGTAGCTCCAAGGATGTTTGTGTTTCTCAAAAGAACAGAATTAAAGAAAGTCATATTAGTACTTGATTTTATATTTGCCTTTATGTCACAAATAAGCCTTGTTTTTGTTTTAACTTGGGATATATCTTCCCTGACTAATGAAGAAGTTAAATAAAATAAGAATATTATAATTTATAGAAATAAAGGAACCTATTGATATTTTTTAAATGATTGCTAATAAAAATTGAACTGCTTTAAGAAAGCGATGATGATTTGCTAGTGCATTTTTTTCTACCATTTCCAATCCATATATAAAAGTCTTTCTATTAAAATTTGGTACTTGAAACTAATTATTGAGTATAAATGTTATTAGCAATGTTAAAAATCAGTTAAAATTTCTAAGACTCTCATAACGTAAAAGAATACTTTTTCTTAGGCACAAGGTATTTAGGGCTTAATGTAATATCAGCTACTTTAAAGCAATGCAGAATAAAGCATGCCACTGACGACAATTAGGAATCAGCAGGACTCAAGAGCTTTTATGCCATTTTGCATTTTATGTGTTTACAAAGCTGCAACAACCTATTGGCATTTAATTCCATATTTACTGTCTCTTGTGCCTCATTGCACAGCAGGACATGAAATGAGCAATAAACATGTTGTCATACGTATTTTACTGAATGAAAATTTAATTAAATCACAACTTCTTAAAAAGTGTCTTTTCTGTGTCACCCTTGGGTTTGACATCATCAACTCATATATTCATTTTATCTATTTATCCACATTGAATTACAAAAACATGTTAAAATAACTTGCTGTATATTAAAATTTCAGGGGAATAAAAGATTCATTTATTAATATATTAGTACATGAAAAAGTTACTTAATTTTGCTGACTGGAAAGATTATATAGAGATATAATTTAATATGCTAATTGACTGACCTACTTATAAGCATACTGAGAATATCAAAGAAATAGTATAAATGTTTTATTTAAATTTTATTTTATACATGTATATTTTTAGTTCTTTGAGTATACATGCTCAAATTATTTTACATAGGATCTCAAGAATAAATTTATTTATCTGTTGGTAGTCTATCATATAACATATTTGGCAATGAATGGCTTATTTATTATTTTATTTGGTTATCCTTTTTTAAATTATATTTTATTGATTATGCAATTTCAGTTGTCCTGATTTTTCCCTTTTGCCCCCCTCTACACATCACCTTCCATTCCCTCAGGCAACCACCCTCACCATTGTTCACATCTATGGGTCATACATATAAGTTATCTAACTACTCCATTTCCTATGCTGTACTTTACATCCCCATGGCTATTCCGTAACTACCAATTTGTACTTATTAATCCTCTCACCTCTTCGCCTAGTCCCAACAACCCCTCCCACCTGGCAGCCATCAAAATGCTCTATATTTATGGTTCTCTGTTCTTGTTTCCTTAGTTTGTTGTTTAGATTTGATTGTTGACAGATTTGTATTTTTGCCATTTTATTGTTCATAGTTTTGATCTTCTTTTTCTTTCCTAAGTCCCTGTAATTTTCATATTATAATGGTTCAGTGATGATGAACTCCTTTAGTTTTTTCTTGTCTGGGAAGCTCTTTATCTGCCCTTCAATTCTCAATGAAAGCTTTGCTGGGTAGAGCAATCTTGGCTGTAGTTCCTCGCTTTTCATGATTTTGAATATTTCTTGCCAATCCCTTCTAGCCTGCAAAGTTCCTTTTGATCAATCAGCTGAGATTCTTAAAGAACCTCCCCTTTAGGTAACTAACTTCTTTTGTCTTGCTGCTTTTAATACAATGTTGACCAACAATCTTATACAAAAGCTATCCCATATCACCGGCTATTTTTTCATAATTTAATATGAAAATGAAACAATCTAAATAAACTTCAATGTATATTACTCTCAGTTTCAAGAACTGTATATGCTAATGAAGTGCAAACACAAGTTAACTCATTATCAGTCAACAACATTTGGGCTTGAAAACATGAGTTTTTTCATGACCGGTCAACAATGTGTTTTTATCTTTAACCTTCAGCATTTTAATTATGATGTGTCTTGGAGTGGGTCTCTTTGCATCCATCTTGTTCAGGACTTTCTGTGCTTCCTTGACTTGCATGTATATGTCCTTCACCTAATTAAGGAACTTTTTTTTTCATTATTTTTTTCAAATAGATTTCCAAGTTCATGCTCTTTCTCTTATCTTTCTAGCCCCCTTATAATGTGAATGTTGAACTTCTTGAAGTTGTCCCATGGGCTGTTTATACTATTCTTACTTTTTGGATTCTTTTTTTCTTATTGTTCTGACTGGTTGTTTTTTGCTACCCTATGTTCCAAATCATTGATTTGACTCTCAGCTTCATCCACTCTACTGTTGCTTACGTATAAATTGTTCTTTATTTCAGTTAATGCATCCTTCATTTCTGACTGAATCTTTCTTCTTATGCTGCTGGGGTCTCACTGAGTTCCTTGAGCATCCACATAACCAGTGTTTTGAACTCTGCATCTGATAGATTGTTTATATCTATTTTGTTTAGTTTTGATCTGCTCTTTCATTTGGGCCATGGTTCTTTGTCTCCTCAGTTTGGCAGCCTCCCTGTATTTGTTTCTATTTATTAGGAAGAGCTGCTTTGACTCCATGTCTTGCTAGTGTGGCCTAATATAGTAGTTGTTGTGTAGGGTCCACTGATACAGCCTCCCCTATTACCCAAGCTGGGTACCCAAGGTGCGCCCTTTATGTGAGCTGAGTACACCTTCCTCTTATAGTTGAGCTTTGGTTGTTATTGGAAGATCAATGGCTGGGATTTCCCCAGGTCATTCAGCTGCAAGGATTGACTGTGATCACTTACCTCCAATCCCCCACCCTCTGTGGAGGATCAGCTGTCAGAGGCAGGGTGGTGGTGCTGATATGGTCTATAGCTGTCCACTGGGTGGGCTGGCTCTGGGGTTTCCTGGGTGGTGCAGGCCAAGTTCAGCCTCAACCTGTGTTTTTCCCAGGGCCACACTGTCTGAGCTATAAAGCAATCTGAGGTGGCTGCTACTTGTACTGGACTTAGGGATTCCCAGGTGAAGCCCAACTGTAAATCTGAGCTGGCTGCTGCTAGTGCTGGGTCTACGGCTCACTGACGTCTTGTTTGATTGGATTTAGGAAGATGTGCAGTGTGAGCCAAAACTAGCTATTCATATGGAGAAGCAGCTTGAGTGGGTCTGTAAGTTGGATAAGGCAGAGTCTCTGGGGATCTCCAAGGTGGGTCAAACAGTGTTAGCCATGTTGTTGGTATCTCAGATATGGCACCATCTTGCCAGCTCTATGGCTGTGTGGGGAGAGAGTATAGGAAACAAGGAAATAGTGACTCCCAAACCAGTAGAAAATCAGTAGTAACAAAGGGCAAATATAATTAAAGGGTCTTAAGGGCAAATGTAATTAGAGGGTCTCTGAGAAGGGAGTTGACAGCATTAGCATATTTACAAGTCACAATAGGGGCATTTAAAAATACAAAGTGGCTTTTAAGGAAAAGGGAACCTGCTCTGTTTTTCTCTGTAAAGCCTCAAACCCTTGTCAGTAGAATGTGAAGAACAGAATGATTAAGTAAGAGAAAATGCTTTTGACTTTGTGTAAAATACCTGGATGTTTCAACCCTGTATTGATCTGCATTTCCCTTTCACTCCCTACCATTTGGGGAAGTGCTGCATATTTTCCTTAAGTACTTCCGCATGTGGAAAGTGGATAAAAACCCTGGCTAATAAAGCAACGGGGGCGATTTTCCACTAGAGAAAACCCCCTCACTTCCTTCCTCAGATGGAGAGTGTCTGAGTAGTTTCTTCATCCACTCCGAGGGACCCAGAGTCTCTCTTAGGTTTAGAACAGGGACAATGGCCTCTTCCCACCTTGATACCAGACACGTCAGTTTTTGTTAGTATGCCACTGGTGCCTTTCAAACTGCTACTCTAGTGCTAGAGCTCAGAGGGAGGGAGTCCAAATAGGTGATTTCATGTGTGGGTTTTTTAAGAGAAACTGCTTGGGGCTTTAGCAGTTTCTTCCACTGACTCAATGCTCACTGGTTTTTGAAGCCAGAAGTTGTGGGGATTTACCTTTCTGGGCTGAGGGGCCTGGCATGGGGCTGGGAGTCCTCACTCATGAGATATCCATCCTCAATTTTTCTCCACCACATGTGGGTGGGAGACCAACCTGTTCCATGTCTGTGCCCCTCCTACCAGTCTAGATGGATGTGGTTTCTTTAATTCTGTAGTTGTCAGACTCCCATTCAACTCAATTTCTGACAGTTCTGAGTGATGGTTTTTCTGTATTTTAGTTGTAATTTTGATGTGGTTGTGTGAAGAGGCAAGCTATGTCTGCCTGTGCCACCATTTTAACTGGAAGTTCCTGAATGGCTTATTTAAATAAGCCATTTCTTACAAGAGAATAAAATGGAGTTATCCACCTGGAGTAGTGTGAATTTTATAAGGTTATAATTATGTTAAGTGAACTGTTTCTGTATGTAGGGCTATAAGAAAAGAGGGAAAAAGATGAAGAGTAAATATATGGAATTTGCTACTTCAAACTATTATAAAAACCTGAAGACTATTGCATTTTCATGTAAAAAGGGAGAAGAAAAAAACAATTACAGCCACTGAAGAAATCTAGATGTTACTGAGAATTTTGCTTCATAATAGTAATAATGAAAGGAATGCTATAACAAGGTGATAGAGCTCATATATAAAGACTTTATATCAAATGAAGAAAATGTATATTAATGATTAATCTGATCAAGAGAGAGTTAAATATTGAAAACAGTTAATAAAAATCAAGCCAAGCAAGGATCCATGTTAAAAAAAATTTTTTTCAACTAAGGTATTGAAAGGAATACATAGTTCAACCAGATATGGATCAGAGAAGTAATCAATTGAGGTAAGGAATTCCACCCTATTCCTTGAAGAAGATGGGATTTCTTTGAAAGAAATCAAAAGGGTTTAGATAAGAAACTAAAAGCATAAATAACATAAATAAGGAGTTAATGTTTAAGGACTCTTGGAATATATCATCTCCCTCAGTTTAGAATTGATTTCAAGTCCAGATCGCCTTAGGTATATAAATGATGTATACAGTGAATTTTGTAGAAAAAAGGGAGAAATAAAATTTTAAATAGAAGCAGGTTGTTACAACTTATCTGTCAAGGCTTTGATATATAATCTTGATAATGTTTGGGAAATTAGTAAAATATAGATACATAGACACTGGAGGATGGAACATTCTGTTTTCAGGGTTTTTTTGTGTGTCCTTGGGTAAGGTACCAAATATCTCATAGGTTATTTTACCTGTAACATGTATTTGTGCTTTTCATATAAAATATTTGTAATTCTTAAGTCAAATACTATATTAAAGAAACTATTACTTTGCTGACAACCTATTAAAGACTTTAAAATGTTAGTTTCCTTCAGTTAAAATAATTTCTGTCTCTGTTATCACATTATAACACATTATTTAAAATATTAAACAAATATACAAATATAAAGAATAATGTCAGAAAATTTTTTCATAAAAGAATGAGGTATCTAAAGTATAAAAATGTCCTTTAAAAATGTTTGAGTTATTATTATCTTGAAGAATTAGATATTTACTTACCTTGCATTTTTTCTGAATCTTAAAATCCAGAAAAGAAATCATTTTTAAATATGTCCATGGGATTTAAGATGAATATTGTATGATTCTGCAGAAAGATGAGATTTTAACATTATTTCATGATATGACATTGGTGTTTAAAATCTTGTTATTCAGACATGTGCTGGATTAAGAGACATAAGTCTTTAGTCTTTAAAGGAGGGGATGCTTTGAAGAATGTTGATAGGATGTTACCAACCAGCAAATATATCAGATAATACAAGATTCTTTATAATGTCTTTTAAGATCAAAGAAGTTAATAAGATGATAGTCAATTTGTCTTTTGTGAGTAATAATTACCATGGGTCCCTCTTCCTCACCCTCTTTTTATCCCCTTCTCTTTCTCTTTTAGCAAAAT
Source organism: Furipterus horrens (assembly GCF_987537825.1). Taxonomy (NCBI): domain Eukaryota; kingdom Metazoa; phylum Chordata; class Mammalia; order Chiroptera; family Furipteridae; genus Furipterus; species Furipterus horrens. Next base: position 29,276,770 of record NW_028327182.1, on the reverse strand, counting down.
AAAAACAAGCTAATTCTCTTTAAAGTTCTGTGTTATTGAATCTTGTCATTTTTAAAGCCTCTTGGAAAATTTTAATTACACTGGGGAACAATTTTTAACATAATTCCTGTTGAGTTTGATTTTTTAGCTGCTTTAGACTTAAATAAGCATGCTGATTTGAAAACTACAGTTAGTTTTCTCCTATCACATCAAGTTTTTCTCTACAGCTTATCTTAAAGCAACCACTCTAAGCTGGATCAAGACTGGATCGAAGGAAACACTAGTGCTCTCCTATTGGCTGAGAGCAAACCTCCCTCGAGTGGGGAGGTGTGGGGGATGACTTTGGAGACCAGTGACAGGTTAGTACTTGTCTAGGCTATTCAGTTACACCCAAGACAGTGTGATGAGAGGTTGTGTGCTGCTCTATAGAGTGAATTGTATTCCGAAGAGTAGTCTGAGTTCTTGTCTGTATACAAGGAGTTAACAGAATTTATTTTTTTATTTACATACATACTTATTTCCTTTCCTTGGATCATGTCTGCCTCTGCTATTTCTCATTGTAAGTGCTTAAACAATCCTGATTCATTTTGTTATATCTGTGGCAGTTTTAACATTCCCAGTCAAAGGACAAACAACAGCACATTTGTCAGGCAAGCCTATTTTGCATATTTTAAAGTAAAACTTGGTGATCACGATAAGTCTTGGGCCTCTCACAAGGTGTGCAAGCAGTGTGTCCAAAGTTTACAGATGTGGATGAAGGGAACACGTGATAAATTGCCATTTGGTATACCTACGGTTTGGCAAGAGCCCAGAGATCATTCAAGTGACTGTTAACTTTTGTATAGTGAAAATGCCAGTATATAACAAGAAAAATAAATATAGAGTATCCTAGCCTACCACCAGCTTTATGCCCAATGCCTCATTAAGCTGAAATCCCAGTGCCAGTTTTCACTGAACTACCCTCTTTCAAAAAACAGGAGTATGGTGAAGAACTAAGTGAAAGCAATGATAAAGATTTTGAAATTGAACATGACTCAGTTTGTAAAGGATTTGATCAGCATGAGTTGGATCATTTGGCATGAGACTTGGGACTATCCAAAAAGGCTTCAGAACTCCTAGTATCAAGACTGCATGAGAAAAACTTGCTTGAAAAGGGAGCGAAGGCATCCTACTTTTGATCAAGAGAAAGTGCATTTCTGCAGTACTTTTGAAGTGACGGTGGCTTTGTGTATTGCCTTAACATACATGGTTTAATGGAGGAATTGGGAATCCCAATCTATAATGCAACTGAATGGCGACTGTTCATCAATAGCTCAAAGTGGAGCTTGAAGTGTGTCCTTCTTCTCCACAATGGCAATTTATTTGGTGCAGTCCCAATTGGCCATTCAGTTCGTTTTCATGAAGAATATGAAGACATAAAGAGAGTCATTGATCTGTTGCAATATCACAAGCACAATTGGATCATCTGTGTTGACCTTAAAATGGTCTGTTTCCTTCTTGGTCAGCAACACAGATACACCAAGTATCCTTGTTAGCTGTATATGTGGGACAGCAGAGCTCATGAGAGGCATTGTGTGGAGTCAAATTGGCCTCCAAGATCTGACTTCAAACCTGGTGACCCAAACATTCTACATGAGCATTTGTTGACAGAAAGAACATTATATTCCCACCTCTGCACATAAAACTGGGTCTTGTGAAGCAATTTGTGAAATCTTTGCCAACTGAAGAAGACAGTTTCAAGTATCTCTTTTTGGCATTTCCTAGCTTGTCGTCTGAAAAGATAAAATACCTTAATATGTGTGTTTGGTAGCAGAGCTTTACTACTTGTACACAATTTGACTTAGAGTAACAACATATTGCCTTTATATGAATAAAATAACTCTAAATAAACAGTATATTCAGGTAATCTTTTTCTTTATTTTCCTTTGTATGTACATTTTGTATGATTTTGGGGATAAAGGGAGGATACCCTGAACCTTAAAAAGTTGACATGATAGAGAAAAACTGCAGTCATTATTGGATTCAGATGCCAAAAGTTAGTCAAAAACAAGTGTCAGATCTAACTCAACAAAAATTGTGTTTCCCAGTGTTATCTGAACCCCCACCCACCCACCCCGGATAGGTGAAAATTTGGGAAGTAGGAACCTTACATTTATTTTAGTATTTATATATATATTAAGGCTTTATAGACCCTTCCCACACACTTAGAAACCATTTCCAGTTCCTTATTAACCTTTCTCACTGCCTTATTAATCTTTTTCACACTTTTATAAACACTACTTATGTTCTTAAACATATTCTACACTCTTAAACCTATGTAACTTTAACAACATACATATACAGTACCACAAAATCCTGCAATATAGCAAAAATACTGCCATAAAAATATAATATTTTATAAAATCCTGCGATACGGTGAGGCTATGATAAGTGAACCGCGATATAGAGAGGGACTACTGTATATATCCATCAATTGGGAATGGTGAGATGTAACCTCAATAGGGCTGGGACTAAGAAATTTAAAGTTTCTGAGTATTTTCAGAATAAACAATTGCTTAATTATACTTCTGCCTCTTAAACTAGTTCATCTTACCATTCTAATTATTGTGTAAATTTATACAGTGATAGCAAATTAAAAGTTAATATGAGTCAGTATTGTGTAGAAGAATCTCAGATGCTTTTTAACTTATTGGAATGACAATTTTTGAATGAAGTCATGTGTATTAAACCCTCTTTCAATCAGTTATTCTCACACTTTTGAAGATTATTCTAAAAGAAAAAAAAAGAACCTAAATTTATTTTTTATTATATGTAAGTTGATCAATGAAACAATCAAGATTTTTTTGACATTTCTCTCTTCTGTGGGTACCATAAATGAAATAAAACATTACATGAGTATATAAAAACATAGCCCACCATCAAATATCTAGTGAATATCTAGGTGCATTCAGTTTCTTTAAACTGCTGAAGCATGTATAGTTTACAATATATGGTGTAAAAGAAAAATAAGCCAAATAAAAGTTAAAGAAATACATAAATGTTTTCTTTGCTGTACAGAAGCATTTTAGTAGTCTCACTTGTTTATTTTTGTTTTTGTTGCCTTTGCTTTTGGTGTCAAATCCAGAAATCAATTTCAAGACTAGTGTCAAGGACTTTACCTCCTATGTTTTCTTCTAGGAGTTTTACAGTTTCTGGCCTTATATTCAAACCTAATCTATTTTAAATTGACTTTTGTGTGTGATGTAAGAGAGAATCCAGTTTCTTTTGCATGTGGCTAGCCAGTTTCCTCCCTCCACTTTTTGAAGAGAGTCTCCTTTCCCCACTGCCTGTTCTTGGCTCCTTTGCCATTTATTAATTGACTGTACACATGTGGGTTTATTTCCAAGCTGTTGAATCTGTTCCATTGATTTTTGTATCTATTTTTACACCAACACCATACTGCTTTGTTTACTATAGATTTACAATATAGTTTGAAATTGAGAAGTGTATTGCCCTCAGCTTTGTTCTTCTTAAAATTGCTTTGGCTGTTTGGTTTTCTTTTTTTGTGGTTCCATATGAGTTTTAGGATTGTTCTAATTCTGTAAAAACTGACATTGAAATTTTGATAGGGATTGCATTTAATCTGTAGATCACTTTGTGTTGAATTGATGTTTTAAAAATATTAATCCTTCTAGTGCTTGAGCACAAAATATCTTTTCATTTATTTGTAATTTCTTCAATTTATTTGAACAAAATTTTACAGTTTTCATTGTATATATTTTTTCACCTCCTTGGTTAAATTTATTCCTAATTTATGTTTATTTTTATTTTTGGTGCTCTAAAAATGGGATTATTTTTAAATTTCTCTTTCTGGTTGTTGCTAATGTATAGAAATGCAACTGATTTTCCTATATTGATTTTGTATTCTGTATCTTTATTGAATTTTTAAATGAGTCCTAACAGTTTTGTGTGCGTGTGTGTGTGTGTGTGTATTCCTTAGGGTTTCTACATTTAATATCATATCATCTGCAAACAGGAAATTTTATATATTTTTTCTGATTTGGATTCCTTTTCTTCTTTTTCTTGTATAACTCTTTAGTTGGACATTTCAGTACTATGTTGAAAAAAAAATGACAAGATAGACTGTTTTAGTCTTGCACTTAATCTTAGAAGAAAAGTTTTCAGTTATTTATTGTTGAATATGATATTAGCTGTGAGCTTGTCATATATTGCCTTTGTTATATTGAGGGATAGTCCTTCTATATCCAGTTTATTGAGGTTAAAACTTTTATTTATTTGTTTGTTTATTTAATTTTTTTACTACAATATTTGAAGTTTAGTATTGGCCTGTTCATTTACACAAGGTAGATGCACAGCTTTCTTCTAAACATAAATTTATTAATGTAGTAATTCCTTTTACTATGTTTCTATTTTAAAATATTCAAAAGTACCTTAATCAGTGAAACCTGGTATTGTTTAGCTAACAGCACTTGCAAGAAACATGGTCAAGCTTCATGAAATGAATATAATAAATCTACTTCAGCTTTGTCTAAACATATTTAAATTGACTGTTAATCAACAGCATGGGCCATAATTCTATATCAAAATATGTGTTTTTGTGAGGATTAGCAAATGTATATAATTGTAAACATTAGTATTATGTTATGGGGTTTAATTAACCTATGTATTTAAAAATATTATATGTGGTATTTTGTTTATATTTGAGAAATTCTAATAAAGTGAACTAGACCTAAATTCAGAATACTACATTTTAAAAAATTACACTTAAAAAGAAATGTGTCAGTAGTGTTTCGAATCTGTTACTTAAAAAGAAAAGTTTTATGGTATGAAAAAAATCTCTGAAATTAAACCAATAATCCTCATAAAATTCAAATTTTTGAAATTAGGAATCTTTAGCACCGCAAAATAGCAACCACAATGATAATATTTAATGTGAGTTATTAAACATGCGTTATATTATTAAATGTCCATAACTAAACTATGGAATGCACAGTGTATATTATTATTTTTAAATAGCTAATACTTGTAGACATTAGATAATGTCTCTTTTCCACTGTGCATCAATTGATAACAACACTTTATTTAACTTTTGACCACATACATTAGCTATTTTCAATATAAACACATAAGTACAGCTATGTTTCACTGTTAAGTGTTAGAAACTTCTATAGTGTTGATGCTATAGAGTATTTTTGAAACCTGGACCAGTTATGGTGAGATTGGTCCTCTATTTTTAAAAATGAAAACATGAAAAAAAGACAATATTTAAGATCATTGAAAATGCAAATCTGTGTAATAGATTCTTTTAAAGAGTTTCACTTTACTAATATGACATTTTTGGGTATAATGTTCATGGTTTTAGTTTAAACTTATATATTTTTTTAATTTAGAGAAACCAGTTCATTCTAATAACATCTTAGCATGAGTATTAAATTAAGCTGAAGTGCAATTAATTTCTATGGAGACACGGAAATGTCAAAGACAAACTCAGTTCAAGAATGCTATGGTATCCTACATCTCCTCTTTAAAATGCAAATATGTTCATGGTACTTTGTAATTTTATTTCCCATTTATTGCAGTTTATATGGCTTATTCTGTTTTTTAAGGACCATGACTCATACTTAACATCTATCACATTGAACACAATGTATGTTAAAATTGCCATTAGTTTTAAAAGATCAAAGACTTGACAAGTCATGTTGGAAAATCTTGTTTTCTATAATACCTACACATTAATACTTCAAATATTCTTCATATGACCACATTGTCTTGATCACTATAAACTTGAATTTCTTAGGAAATAACCCCATACGAATGCTGAACTTAGAGCTGAAAATCATATTTCAAATAAAGTCTATGGAAGTACAATGTAGTAGTGCTCTCAATCTTTCTGGCCATTTAATTTCTATCAATAATATTTTTTTAGTTACATTAGTATTTTAGCAACCATATCACACTGCTAATTTATATTGACCTTGAAATCCATTAAAACCCTTTGATAATTTTTATGTAAGTTCCTGGTAAGTCAGATCTCTACTCTTAATTGTGCTGTCAGTTATTTTTGAGACAGGATTTTCAAATACTGCTTAAATCAGTTCAATTTTTCTTCAAGGTTCAGATGGTCATTTTAGAAGATCCATAGTTAATTAATGTTTAATTAGTGTCAGACACCTTTCAACTACACAGGCAAGTTCCAAAATATAAAGTATAGCAAAATGTAAAACAACAAAAAACATTAGTATTGACTCTTTAATATAGCTTGAAAAGTTTTATGCGTAATCTCTTTCTCCGTGTTTGAGGTAACACAGCTCTGCTGTTAGATTATCTTCTACTGTTTTTTTCTGTTATTCACTGTCATGACTGAGGTACATGTTCTCATCAATAAGATCCTACAACACTTGCCCTTTGCTTATTTCTGACTTATATAGCAATGTTATGCTTAGCCCATTTTTTTTATAAATTTCACATTAATCATCTAGAAATGTCTCTGTTCTTGATGTAAGAAATGCCCAAACCTGTAGGTAAGTTTTTTTTTTTTAAGGTTATTTCAGCCAAATTGATGATATATGCTGGGGAGCAAGATCTCAAATGCTCCAGAGAAAAAGTTTTGCAGATTATTGTATACATTTGAAATTAAGGAGGAGACCACAAGAAGATCACAGAATGTGGAAGAAAGCAAGGCAGGCAGGATTTGACTACAGGATAGTTATGATTATTAGCCCTCTTGAGGATAGTTCCAGTATAGAAGGAGGGCAAAAAAAAAGCATTACAAAGGTGTGCTAACTTCGATGCACAAAATCAATGTATAGGGCTTGATTAAGAAAACGATAAGCCTTTTACTAAAAAGATATGCCTGGGGCATGACTACCCACCATGACCTTTCCAGTTAGGAATTTATGATTAAATGATCCTGTGAGGTTATTTTCCACAGAACTTTTTTGTTGTTGTTCACACTGTGTCCTCAAAATTTTATTTAAGCAAACTTTAATTGTTCATTTAAGGTTAAATATTTCTTTTTTCTGTTAATTTTTAAATTGTTTTTCTATTAGAGTGGTCCCATATTTTCCCCCATTTCTCCCCTTGCACCACCTACTCCCCCCTCTCCCAATCAATCTCCACCCTGTTGTTCATGTCCCTGTGTCATTTATACTAGTTCGTTGACTAGACCTTTCCCCTTCTTCCACCCCTCCTTTTTCCCCTCCCCCAACTCCTCTGATCACTAGCAGTTTGTTCCTTGTTTTCATGCCTCTGGTTCTATTTTGCTCATTTGTTCATTAGTTGCCTGTATTAGGTGAAATCATATGATATTTGTCTTTCACCACCTGGCTTATTTCGCTAAGCATAACATTCTCCAGTTCCATCCATGTTGTCACAAAAGGTAGGCATCCCTTCTTTCTTTCTGCCACATAGAACTCCATTGTGTAAATGTACCACAGTTTTTTGATCCACTCATCTACAGATGGGCGTTTAGGCTGTTTCCAGCACTTGGCTATTGTAAACAGTGCTGCTATGAACATAGGGATGCATAGATTCTTTTGAATTGGTGTTTCAAAATTCTTCAGGTATAATCCTAGCAGTGGAATTGCTGGCTCAAAAGGCAATTCCATTTTTAGTTTTTTGAGAAAATTCCATACTGTTTTCCATAGTGGCTGCACCAGTCTGCATTCCCACCAGCAATGCACCAGGGTTCCCTTTTCTCCACATCCTCGCCAGCACTTGTCGTTTGTTGATTTGTTGAAGATGGCCATTCTGACAGGTGTAAAGTGGTATCTCATTGTGGTTTTAATTTGCATCTCTCTGATAGCTAGTGATGTTGAGCATTCTTTTATATGTCTATGGGCCCCCTGTATGACCTCATTGGAGAAGTGTCTTTTTAGGTCCTGAGGCAAGGAAAATAAAGGAAAGAATAAACAAATGGGACTGCATCAAACTAAAGAGTTTCTGTGAAGTGAAAGAAAACATCAGAAAGATGAAAAGGGAACCAACCATATGGAAAAACATATTTTCCAATGATACCTCACATAAGGGTTTGATCTCCAGAACCTATGAAAAACTTACATAACTCAATACCTAGAAGACAGACAATCCAATTAGAGTTAAATATTTATTTTGCCTGAAGTCTCAATTTTCTTTCTGCATTACAATTTTCTGGCAATAGTAAGCCAAAAAAGGATATTTTTTTCATTCTCAAGTGTTACTGTCTCACTGCTTTTTTACCACCTTATTTAACAATCTGCCCTCACTATAAATTTATACTATTTCTTATAACTTGTAAATTTCTAAGAGATAACTCTCCAACATTTTTTCAAGGATTTCCATTTCCAATAAAAACTGCTCAGGACCTTGATTTATTTCTCCATAGTCTCCTAGTACTATTTCATAAAATTTATTCTACAGATGGAAGTCCTAAAGCAACCTTGGACACGGTAACTACTCAACTGTTTATGACTTGAGACCGTACCCCAATCTCTGATTGAGCCTTCATTTATTCTTCTACTGCTCTCTTATTTTGTCATTATTTTGCACTCTGATCACTTTTTCTATCAGTTATCCCTTTTTAAACATTCTTCCTAACTAATCTGTACTTCAAATATATTAAATAACCTCTTCATTAAGTTTACTAATTCCAGCATTTTAATAATTATGTTATACTCAACCCACTTCAAGTTTGATATAAATTTAAGAATCAGTTTCCTACTTTTTTAAGGCTATTAAGCATCAGAGGCAAAGGTCACCTTGCAATGATGGACTGTATTATAAAACAAACACAAAAAGTCCCTCTAATTCATTTGCAATGCTTCTCCTAGGATTTGATTAATTACTTTATTCAAATCAAGTTAACTCTATTCTTCTCATCAGGGAAAGGATTCCAAACAGTTACTACATTTTCAGATAAAAGTTTCCTGAGGTTTTCAGGTAAAATAAAGGATTTTCACAATAGATTATTTTGTTTTTAGTATAAGCATATCCCATATATTGCACAGGTACACTTATACTAAAAGCCATATGTATATGGTTATATTACATAAACTTTTATTTACCTGTAGATCCTGTATATTTATTGGCTATATCTGACAATCCTACTGTGGGAGAACTCCAACTCTCATGTTATTATCTCATAAAATAAGCCCATATTTTAATTTATTATGAAGACTAAAATAACCCATTTTGGTACCCTTATTGTTTTTGGTTTCATGTTCATATAGAAGATAATAGAAGATATCATTTTGATTTTTTTTTCTAACTACCACACTTCTCCCTCACATTTATGTATTTTTAGATCTGTGCATGCCATTTGGTGCTTAGCCTATAAACATATAGAAAATTGACCTTTTCCATAATGTGTGCTTGTGTGTGTTTTTAAAACATATATTTTTCTAGAAAATGGAATTATAAAAGTAATAGGTACATATATTCAGTGTGAGGTAGTGAGGAAAAAGATGAGTACTTAGAAGAAATTTAATAGCATAATTTGTGGCCCAATATTTGGAATTTTACAGCTTGAGCTCTGAAGCTGCTTGCATAGCATATCCTTGCCCTTTTGGACTCCAGAATTGCCTGCAGAGCCAGCAGCCCCTGTGCTGATTGTCCTGTTTGATAAATTATATTTCTTGCATCATTATTAAATAATATTACCTGTACTCCGATTGTGTGATCAAAGACAGCCTTTTTATTCTACAGGCCTGAGCTGAAGCTAGGGCCTTGATAAATATTTAATTGTATATTACTCATTTGTTCTCACCTCACAACCCAGTTGCTTGATCACTCATTCAGCCAACCATTGAAAGTCCAGCTGCCCCTACCAACCAGAAAACAAATGATATATGTTTACTGTCTTGTTTCCCCTAGCAACCCATCTCTTTGATCAACAGCTTCTTGCAACATCTGCCTTTATAAACCATACCCTATCCTCTCCATTTTGGGGAGTATTCTCAGTTCATACTGAGGGCTACATTTCTAGTTTGCAAATTATTATCTAAGTATACTCTCTTTAAATTTCTTTTAAAGAGGTATCTCTGGATTTTGTTTACAATGAATTGCATTCTCTCTCTTTCTCTCTCTCTCCCTCTAAATATATATATATATACACACACACACATACACACACACTATATACACACACATATACATATATACACATACATATATACACACATGTATATAGGTATACATGTAAATGTGTATACACTTATATGGATATGTACATATATACTCTAAATATGAATATATATTTTCTATAGCTGTATACATATATAATGTGCATATATATTGAGAGAATAATAGTCATCTTCCTCAGCATATCATACTGGAAGTATACACCTCTCTCTCTCTGTTACCCTTATCATCCTTTTTTAAAAGATTTTATTTATTTTTATTTTTATTTTTCTTTGTTTGTTTGTTTGTATTTAGAGAGAGGAGAAAGAGGGGGAGAGAAACATCACTGTGTGGTTGCCTCTCATTCATGCCCCCAACTGGGGAACTGACATGCAACCTAGTCATGTGCCCTGACTGGGAATCAAACCAGTGACACTTAGCTCACAGGCCGATGCTCAATCCCCTTATGATCCTTTTAAAAACAACACTCTTCTTCACTGATTTCACTGCCTAACTGTACACCCATCTCATGTTATATTGGACTTCTTCTTCTTTGTTTTGTATAAAGATTTATCTCAAATTCCATCTTTTGATTTTGAAATTGAGTGGTCTTCAAATTGTATTTAACTCTTGTGAAGTTTATGTTGATTTTTTCTTACAAATATTTTCTCTTATTTCTGATATTGACTTCTTTATTTTTCCTATTAGCTTATAATTCTATCTTTCCATTGTTCTTGCTGATATTTTGCTACCATTTAAAAACTATTTTAAATTCCTCTATATTTAGTTTTTGAGCTTCTTTTCACTTTCTAGTCTTTCTTCTTTTTTCAAACACCTAAAGGCATAACCACCCTCAAGGGAGCTCACGATCTTGTTGTCTGTATACCATCCCTACCTATTACTGTAAATATTAAATGTTAACTATTCTGTACCCACCAATGTAAAAGATGTATGTATTTCTCCATCTTACTTTTTATTCATTCACAAGGACTTTCCTGCCATACCTACTCCCCCTTTTAGAAAATCTATTACTTTTGGACTTTAGGTAATCTTACTTATGCCCCCCTTTCTTGTCAAATGCATTTAAAAAGTACTGCAAAATTGCCATTCTCAAGAGCATTTTCTCAGTCTTTTGAAATCTTGCTTCTGGGTATGTGTTTAGTTTGGCTCAAATAAACTGAAACTCTTAAGAAGTTTTCTCTAGGTTTGGATGTTCTGACGTCAAAAGGACAAATGCAATGGAAACGTAACAAACCAGTGCAGAATTTCATTACCAGTGCACTATGTTTCCCTGCTTTGTTTTTCTTCTGTGTTTACTTGGGCAACATTTTTAAAATTTGTTCTCCCTTTCACATTCTAGAAAAAAACAGGTTTTGAAGCAGTTTTAATTCTCAAACCAAAGAACTCCTGAAATAATTATTTCAAAATATCTATAACCTTATGATCTGGAATCATATTAACAATGTGCATGTTAAATTTAGAAAATTGTGAAATTCTCCAAGTTTGAAAACACGGTGCATTTTCCCTTTTTGAAAATACTGTTTTTATCTTAAATTAATTAGTCAATTTTAAAATATCAAATTATAACTTTTCACATTAATTTAGTATTTAGAGTTAAATATATACATACAAATAAAACAATTTATGTAGAAATATTTGTGTTCTAAGCTTTAGGTCAATTTAACCAAGGAGTTTCAAAGCAAAGACATTCTATACATGCTTATAAATGGTTTTTGGAAAAAAAAATTTAGTAAATTTAAGCAGCTTATAAGACAACCCAAGAGTTATACACAAATCCAGAGCATGCATTTGGTTTCATGAGAAAAATATTTCACAAAACATAACATAGTAAAGAAATAAAAACTAATTTGATCACTTTTTTCTTTTTTTCTAGATAACATTATTTGTTGTGTGACTCTATGCTGAGCTGGAATAATCAGTGGATTTGGAAATGTAAATACTATGTAACAAATGGTTACATTTTTATTGGATCTTCTCAGGCTATAAGACCCTTTTTGCTTCATCCTTTTATCCAGTTTGATAGCAAAACTATTTTAACTGTATCCCATAGTAAAACCATCATATATCCAAATTAAGAAAATGTAAACACATACATACACAGGCCACTATAACAACTTTGGTAAAATAACTATTCTTACTGTATATATACACTGTGAACTTTAATTCTGTGATTCTATTTTAAAAATTTAAGCCAGTAAAAAAGGTCTAACCAAATAGACTTTAATTACTAGTAATAGATGATTTTCCAAGTTTGAAAACCATTGATCTAAAAATTTTGAAGGTCTTATTCTAAACATTTATCTAATCATTTCTAGGAATTTGTCAGTCCTCCAAGTTTAACATTGCCCAAGCCTCTAGAAAATACAGACCTGTGCTCACGTGGGACATAACTACATTCTGTTTCTCACTACCGAGTATTGTAGTATTTTTAAAGAAAAATAATACCCAAATTATAACATAAAGGTCTTTATATCTCTGTCATTAAATAAGACTTCTCCAAAGCAACTTCTCTGCTTAACTAATTGTTGAACAGTTGCCTGAAATACTTCTTAGTATAAAACAATACTAGGTTGATAGTGACTTCACAGAGGCAAATATGTCTGTGTCAGGAGTATGAGGCCTCTTTAAAATTGTTTTCTAAGCTTATATTGTTATATTGCTGCTTTTATATTTGTTTTTGGTTTTTATTTTGTTTTTAATAAACCTTCCACATAAGACCTGGGTGTGCCTACATAAAGCCTTGGTCTGGGAGTACATGAGTGGGAATCTAAGCCTGAGAAATGTTAAAAAAAAAAAAAATTTGGATAGAATATATCTAGGATAATGTTACTCTCAGGTTAATATAGTTTGACAAAAGAAACTATACTAACATACAAAGGAATTAGTTTTTTTGAGAAACAGTGTTGATCAGTGATATTCAATGTTAAGAAGTATAGTGCTGAAAGTAATATAAAAAGTATGCTATGATTTCCCCACCCTGATATAAACTCAAATATGAGGTAAACCACATATATTAATATAGTTTATAGGACTATTAAAACAAAATGAAAAGATTATGAGATGTATGCTTGGAAGATAGATAGATTGGCTGTCTCAGAGAGAAAAAGATGGTGTTAAGATAAGGTTATTAACTGGCTTTTTACATATCTTCACATGGTTTATTTTTAATAATTCTCACATATTCCCTTTTCAATTGAAGAAAAATAAAATTCCTTTTGAGAATTTAAAATACAAACGTATATATTCATATATACATATAGAATATATTCACTAGGAGGACTTCTGGCCAGAAGTCCTCCTAGTGAATATTTTAATTGAATTATTATATTCTTCAATTCCTGAAGTTCTGTTTTTTAAGATATTTTCATTTTGTTCATGCATCATTTTCCTGATTTTCCTTAGTTGTCTGTTTTCTCTCGAAGTTCATTGAACTTATTTAAGATGGTCGTTTTTATTTTTGTCTCATAATTATTAGGTCTTCATTTCTTTAAGGTTGTTTCTGTGCTGGCTTAGGGGAGGGGCTCTCATGGGTGAAATAATTTTTTAACCATTTTAATGTAGCTGGTTTTGGCTTTGCACTTTCCTGGGATATTATGACTTTTTAACTGGTTTCTGGAGTTCTCTTAAAGCGTTTTTAGACAGTATATTGTTAAGTTCGTGTCTCTGTGGAAGAACAAAGTGTGGGGCTTCCTATTTTTCTAAAGGATTGGGCTGGCCTGGCAGAGGGTCCCTGGTTTATTCTTTGGGTGTTCTAGAGGGAACAGGCTATGAGGCAGAAGCCTGTCATTCTTCCAAAGTTGTGTAGTTTTTGTATTTTATGCTGTTTTAGTTTGTAACTAGCCCTATAGAAATAAGGTGATTAAAACAGGGGGAAGTGATAGCAGGGCCCAGGTGTTAGAGTTTAGCCTTAATTGATAGGCTTAAGTAATTGAAGCTGTGACTGGATAGACTTTCTTTATCACCAAACCTTTGCTTCTGGAATTTTGCCTAGAGGGTGGCGGCAGGCAGCAGGACCCCAAATTGCTTTTCGGTAGCATAACTACTATTGAATCAAGATTAAAGCATTTCCATCTCCCTAAAAATTACCCTGTGTCTTGTTGTATCATCCTTTCCTCTAGCCCCATAGCCCAAGGCAACCAGTGATCTACTTTCTGTCTCTATAATTTTGCATTTTCTAGAACTTCATGTAGACTTTTATGCTTTGCTTCTTTCACTTAGCGTAATGCTTTTTGAGATTCATTTGTGTTGTTTTGTGTATCAGTATTTTGATCTTTTTATTGCTGTGGATGTCTGTGACGCGATATTCTAGCGTCCGCATCGTTTAGAGCTGCGAGTCAGAACATGGCGCGTTCCTAGAAGCCGCTTTCGGCATCAGTGGGCGGCGGCGCGTGGACTTGCAAGCGTGGGGCGCGGGACCAACCGACGCCACTGTGTTAAAGCCAGCTGAGGAGCAGTTGAAACAGTGGGAAACACAGCCAGGTTTTTATTCAGTGTTGCTGGTAAGTTGCTTAAAAATAGTTATTATTTTTAATAAAATGAGACACTATTCTATTGTTTTAAAAACCTACTTGTGTTGGTGGTTTACTTAGTGAAACTGATCCAAATGTTTGGCTGCCATTGCACTGCCATTTACTAATTCGAGGCATGGCACTTGGAGGACATTTAAGAGATGTTTATTGTTGGGTGAGTATACCCAAGCAGGGTATTGGTAGTATCTGCTTAGAAGGTTACACTGCCAGTTTTCTATTTTAGCCTGTAAATGCTGCCCTCAAGACTGTAAAGGAGGAAAGAGGAAGGACATCTCTAAAATCAGAGAAGGAAAACTCTGACTCCAAAAAACCTCCGCTGCCTTGCGGCATACCTCTTCAGGGGAAAGGCTAAGGGAGTAAACCCCGACAGAAAATCCGGAGCCGGAGTCCCTAAGGCGGTTTGACATTGTAGTCAACACCGGCAACTCCTGCGGCGCACCTGAAGCCAAGCTGTATTGACTTTGTCTTTCCCTTGGACCCTTCAGCTGCGAAGAGAGGGGGGGTCTGCTGCATGGGCAACAGCAGACCCTCCATATCACCCTGCCCAGGCTCTGTAGCTTCAGTTTCACTGGAGAGGACACTCCAGCGTCATCGCAAGATGTCGACTCAACACGGGAGGAGACAGATACCGGTTATAAGCTCATCCGATTGGCGAAGGAAACGAGCGCCAGGGGTCTCCTCTGACGGTGGGAGAGGTCATCGCACCTCACTGGACAGCTACCGTCTCGCCATGGCTCGCCTGCCCCACTGGGTGCGTGGGGATCAGAGAGGCGCCTCTCGAAAAGTGGGCCACAAAACACCCGCACCAGTTAATTCCAAGCAAACAACAAGAAAGAAGCCTCCGGCTCTTCGCCTCGCTAGCTGGAACATCAGGACCATGTGCCCCGGACTTACTGCAGACCTTCCGTGGATCAAGGGTGCCAGGAAAACCGCTGTCATCGATAGGGAACTGGCACGACTAAACATCGACATTGCGGCTCTACAGGAGACCCGGTTGGCCGACAACAGAACTATCAGAGAAACCAACTACACCTTCTACTGGCAAGGGAAGTCTCCGGACCAACCAAGACAGCATGGTGTTGGGTTCGCTGTGAAGAACACGCTTGTTAACTCCATAGAGCCACCCACAGGAGGCACA
This sequence comes from Furipterus horrens, assembly GCF_987537825.1. Taxonomy (NCBI): domain Eukaryota; kingdom Metazoa; phylum Chordata; class Mammalia; order Chiroptera; family Furipteridae; genus Furipterus; species Furipterus horrens. Next base: position 29,261,008 of record NW_028327182.1, on the reverse strand, counting down.
GAGAGATTACTTACCCTCCGATTGTCAACAACTTTCGGCCCAGTCAGCATTCTTAGCGCGTATGCCCCAACCCTCTGCGCCACCACCGAAGAGAAAGAACAGTTCTACCATGCACTGGACGAAGCGTTATCCAAGATTCCCAGAAGTAATGCTCTCTATCTCCTTGGAGACTTCAACGCAAGAGTAGGAGCCGACCACATGGCCTGGCCCACCTGCCTCGGAAACTTTGGGAGAGGAAAGATCAATGAGAATGGTCAGCGACTGCTTGAGCTTTTGTGTCACCACGGCCTGTGCGTGACAAACACATTCTTCAAGTGCAAAGAGATCCACCAGGTGTCATGGAGGCACCCCCGCTCCCGTCATTGGCACCAGCTTGACCTCGTCATCACCAGAAGAACGGATATTGGCAGCACCCTCCTCACCCGCAGCTACCACAGTGCAGACTGCGACATGGACCATGCCCTCGTGGTAAGCAAGGTGCGCATAATGCCGAAGAGGTTGCACCACTCCAAGATGAAGGGTCGCCCACGCATCAACACCAGTTGTGCCAGCAACCCAGTTAAGACCCAGCAATTCATCAACAAGATGGAAGACGCACTCGGCGAGGGAGTGGCGGCAGATGACATTATCGAATCCAATTGGCCACGTCTCCGCGATGCCATATACAACTCCGCCATTATTGCTTACGGGAAGAAAGAGCGGAAGAACGCTGACTGGTACGAGGCTCACTGGGAAGAAATGGAACCCGTGATCGAGGCTAAGAGGAAGGCCCTACTGGCTTACAAGGTCACGCCCACTCCCAGTACACTTCAAGCTCTACGGGCTGCCAGGAACAAAGTCCAGAAGACCGCCCGCCACTGTGCCAACACCTATTGGCTAAACCTGTGCAGAAGCATTCAGGAAGCCGCCGATATAGGCAACGCACGAGGAATGTATGAGGGTATCAAGAAGGCAACAGGCCCAATCCCCTCCAAGATCGCCCCCCTTAAGTCCAAGACAGGTGAGGTCATCACTGACCAGGAACAGCAAATGCGGCGGTGGACCGAGCACTACCTCGAGCTGTACGCAACGAGGAACACCGTAACAGACACTGCTCTTAACGCCATCCCAGACCTACCAGTCATGGAGGAGCTAGACACCCCACCTACTGCGGCAGAGCTCGGCAAAGCCATCGACCGCCTCGCTTGCGGGAAAGCACCAGGAAGCGACGGAATCCCTCCAGAAATCCTAAAGAGCGGGAAACCAGTCCTGCTACAGCCGCTCCACCATCTACTCTGTCTCTGCTGGAAGGAGGGTTACATCCCCCAGGATATGAGAGACGCCAACATTATCACCATGTACAAGAACAAAGGAGACCGCAGCAACTGCAACAACTACCGGGGCATCTCTCTCCTCAGCGTCGTCGGCAAAGTATTCGCCCGGGTCGCTCTTGCCCGCCTGCAGACCCTTGCTTCCCGCGTCTACCCAGAGTCCCAGTGTGGCTTCAGAGCTGGCCGATCAACAGTGGACATGATCTTCTCCCTACGCCAGCTGCAGGAGAAGTGTCACGAGCAGCATAAACCACTCTACCTCGCCTTTATTGACCTCACGAAGGCGTTTGATCTGGTCAGTCGAAGCGGACTCTTCAGCTTGCTACGGAAGATTGGCTGTCCACCACATCTGCTTGCTGTGGTCATGTCCTTTCACGACAACATGCACAGCACGGTGTCCTACAACGGCGCAACCTCTGAGGCCTTCCCAGTCAGCAGCGGAGTAAAGCAGGGCTGCGTCCTCGCGCCTACGCTGTTCGGAATCTTCTTCTCCATGCTCCTCCAATACGCCTTTAAGGACTGCAGCGAGGGGGTCTTCATTCACACCAGATCCGATGGCAAGCTCTACAACCTGGCCCGTCTACGAGCCAAGAACAAAGTCAAAGAGGTGCTCATCCGTGAGATGCTCTTCGCCGACGACGCAGCTTTGACATCACACTCCGAAGAGGGACTCCAGCAGCTAGTCACTTGCCTTTCCCACGCATGCAAGGAGTTCGGACTAGCCATCAGCCTGACGAAGACGAATGTTATGGCTCAAGGCACAGGGACTCCCCCATGCATCACCATCGACGGATACACCCTGGAGGTTGTCAACGACTTCACTTACCTCGGGTCCACCATCTCGAGCTCTCTGTCAGTCGACTTGGAGGTCAACCGGAGAATCGCCAGGGCAGCCACAGTTATGGCCAGACTGAACCGGCGAGCGTGGAACAATTCCAGCCTCACTGAGAAAACCAGACTGCGCATCTACCAAGCCTGCGTACTCAGCACTCTCCTCTATGGCAGCGAGACGTGGACCACCTACGCAAGGCACGAAAGGAAACTCAACAGCTTCCACATGAGGTGCCTGCGACGCGTCCTGCATGTCGCCTGGCAGGATAAGGTCCCCAACACCGAGGTGCTGAAGCGAGCCAATATGTGCAGTTTGCATGCAGTTCTTAGCGAGAGACGCCTCAGGTGGCTCGGCCATGTCAAAAGAATGGATGCAGGCCGTATCCCCAAAGACCTCCTCTACGGCGAGCTAGCAGAAGGCAAGAGGATGACAGGGCGCCCAAAACTGCGGTTCAAAGACATCTGCAAAAAGGACATGACACAATGCTCCATCAATCTCAACACATGGGAAGTTCAAGCAGACGACTGCCTAGCCTGGAGGCTCGCGGTCAGGCAAGGTACGTCACGCGCGGAGGCTGCGCGCAACAAGGAGGCGGTCCAGAAAAGATCGAGGCGGAAGCAGCGTCAGCAGCAGCAACAACAGCCATCTGCCTTCACCTGTACCAAGTGCGGCAGGGATTGTCACTCCCGAATCGGACTGCACAGCCATTCTCGGCGGTGCAGATAGACTCTCAGGAAGCTACGCCATCGTCTCTCGAGACGGACGGCTGCCGACGACGATATAGAATATAAAAATGGTTTATAATTGTGTGCTTTCCAATCATCATTATAATGTTAGAGAGAATTTTCAACTATAAACTGAATGTACTAGTTTTCAAAAGTTTATTTCAAATAAATCTGGTATTTGAAAATCACACTATATCCAGGCATAGTGTTACTATGAAAAAAGAAAGTTACCAAATAACTTAATTCTGTTTTTAAATGAAGTTCACTAAGAATTTACATCAGAATAATGTCAAAATCCAGGAGAAGATCAATATTTAGAAATCTAAGAGTCAGATATTCTTGTAACAATTAGATAAAATATCAGTAAATACAGTACACTATACAATGTCTGTAAATATAGCAAGACATCAGAGAAGCAGAATTTTAAATATCTGCCACATTCAAATAAAATATTCTTGGTTTTTAGTTTTCATTTAATTTCATTTTATGCCTATCATTTTATAATAACTAAATGATCTAATTCTACCAACTAATAATTAGATCTGAGATCGATGATGCCCATGTGCAGAACTATGACAATAAAAATGGCTTTGAATTGGTTTAAGAGAATGAAAGGAAAGAAGAATGTGTAGGAAAAAGGCAAAAAGAAAGAAGGAGAACGGTCTAGTCAAGGAACAAGTATAAAGGACCATGGACATGGACAACAGGGTGGGGGTTGACCATGGTAGTGGGGGTGGGTGGGTGGGAGGAGCAGGGGAGAGCAATGGCGGGGGGGGGTGGATTGGGACAACTGTAATTGAACAACAATAAAATGAAATAATATTTATTTTTAAAAAAAGGAAAACAAAAAATAGAAAAAAATAAGTCAGGAAGGAAAGGAGGAAGGGAAGGAGGAATAATGGATGGAAGAAAGAAAAGAAAAAGAAAATAAAGATGGAAAATAAGAATTTTACTAGGCATAAAGGAAAAGAGTATTTTCTTGTCATTATGTCTAATTTTGTAAAAAGGCCATCTTGGAAGTCAGAAATATGTTTGGTTAGCAAGTAACAAGTCATAAAGAATAATTACCTAAGGCTATTGTTATTTATTTTTTCTCACAAAGGAAATGAATCCTGCAATCATTTTATCAGAGTATGATATTTCTTAGAAAGTGCTGGAGATACCAATCCCAATTCTTTCAGATCCCCTCTTCTGAAACTTTCATTGAAAGCATCATCCTTCTATTATTCCAGCATTGCTTCAGAAAGCAAGGTTACAACAAAATTGATTAGGTAAACACTTTCTTTAGTTACACTATAGTTGATAAAGTCAGGTGGCCATAATTGAATTTAGGTTTTTCAAGACTCCTCAGGAAAACATACAAACCATTTCTTAAAGTGCTTTTCTGTATATTGCCAGCACCACCCATTATCTGTAAAATGTTATTATTTTCAATATTAAAGAATGACTTTCTACTGACATTGTCTCTGATTTCTAACTAAGAATACCTTCTGTATTTTTTGTTAGAGTAAATACTCAAAAAAGTGATGAGTACATACATGTCCATTCCTATGTTTAACCCTAACTACTTAGTATTTAGTTACAAAAAATGAGTTATAAATTCATTGATCCACATACTTTTGATTTTTGCAAATTTCTGAATACATGTCATCTTCCATAGAAGATAATAGAAAATTAAAAATAAATGAATTGGAAGACTAAGTTCTCTATCATACTATTTACTGTTTGTCTCACAGTTTGTTTCTCATATGACTTTTAAAATAACATTGTATTTACTAATTTTTATAAAACTTTTGGCAGCAACAATCACACTTTAATGTACTATTTCTTTTTGAGAAGCTAGTAGATAGAACAAAGTTCTTTTATTAAAATGAATTTAATATCCTTTATAGAACAACAGGCTGTTGGCATATAATCCAACATTAATATATTAATATAATTTCAAATAATTAGTGAGTTTTTCTCTGCTCTAAATTTAATAATAATTCAAACTATTGACAACTGTCTAAAAAATATAAAAAAACAGAAACAAAAAGAAACTAAGCAAACAACTAGACCAGGAACAGATTTATAAGTATGAGGACCATTTGGAGGGTTATCAGTTGGGAGGAGGAAGGTAGAGAAAGGGGGAAATTTTGCAGGGATCAAGAAATGTATTGGTAGGAACAAAATAAACAAGGGGATGTTAAGAATAGTATAGGAAAGGATGAAGCCAAAAAATCTTACATGAATGACCCATGGACATGAACTAAGGGGGGGAGGATGTTGCTGGGGAGAAGGGGGGGTACCAGGTGGAGGGAGGGACAAAGAGAGAAAATTGAGACAACTGTAGCAGCATAATCAATAAAATATACTTAAAAAAACAATTCTTTTTATTTGTAATAATAATGACAAAAATGTGTTCTGTAGCTTTTTTGAAAAAGATTGAAAAGGATTGATTGACACAGAAGAAAAGACGCTATGAATGCTGAAGAGATTCCTGTTTCCTAAATAATTATATCTGCTCAATATAATAAGACTATAGAGTATCATTAGATGTGTTTTTAAGTGGAAAACATGGAAATATAAATCTGTATAAAAGAATCCTTTAATATTAGTTAGATTTAAAACTTTGGGAAAAAGTAGAAGTCCTGATGATCTCAGAGTCCCCACACACATGAACAGTACTTTATAGATAAACTCTTAGAGTGAAAGTAAGAAAATGAGACAAAGAAATCACAATACTAAATTTTCACTGCTTATAATCTCAATATATAACTTTAAAAAATGTATAGCAATTCCATTAGATCTTTCCCCCAGATTTCTGAGCTCACATGTGTATGAGAGTTTTTGGCAGCCGTCCGTCTCGAGAGACGATGGTGTAGCTTCTTAAGAGTCTATCTGCACCGCCGAGAATGGCTGTGCAGTCCGACTCGGGAGTGACACGGTATCTGTCTCCTCCCGTGTTGAATCGACATCTTGCGATGACGCTGGAGTGTCCTCTCCAGTGAAGCTGAAGCTACAGAGCCTGGGCAGAGTGATATGGAGGGTCTGCTGTTGCCCATGCAGCAGACCCCCCCTCTCTTCGCAGCTGAAGGGTCCAAGGGAAAGACTGAGTCAATACAGCTTGGCTTCAGGTGCGCCGCAGGAGTTGCCGGTGTTGACTACAACGTCAAACCGCCTTAGGGACTCCGGCTCCGGATTTTCTGTCGGGGTTTACTCCCTTAGCCTTTCCCCTGAAGAGGTATGCCGCAAGGCAGCGGAGGTTTTTTGGAGTCAGAGTTTTCCTTCTCTGATGTGCCCTGACTGGAAGATCGAACCAGCGACACTTAGCTCGCAGGCTGACGCTCAATCCACTGAGCCAAACCAGCCAGGGCCTATACACCTGTTTATGTTAAAGTATACAAATTCTTCTTATACTGAATTGAGGACAATATCCCTTTGCTTTATTAATTTAAATTTTAGTTTTAGTTCAATTACAGTTTACATTGAGTATTTTTGCATTAGTTTCATATTACAGAAGTGAATAGTCATATACTTTACAAAGTGATCCCACTGATATGTCCAGTAACCACGTGGCACCATACATAGTTATTACAATATTATTGTCTATATTCCTTATGTTGTAGTTTACATATTTGTGATTACTTTGTAACTACCAATTTATACTTAATCTCTTCACCTTTTTCACCCAGTCTCCGAACCTCACACCGCTCTGGCAACTGTCAGCCTGTTCTCTGTATTTATCAGTCTGTTTCAATTTTGTTTGTTTTGCTGTTTAGATTCGACATATAAGTAAAATCATTGGTATTTGTCTTTTCTGACTAATTTCACTTGGCATGATACCCTTTAGGTCTATCTATGCTGCTGCAAATGGTAAGAGTTCCTTCTTTTTCATGGCCGATTAATATTCCATTGTATATATTTGCCATCGATGTTTTATCCACTCATCTATTGATGAGCACTTAGTTTGCTTCCTAATCTTGGTTATTGTAAATAACACTATAATGAACATAGGCGTGCATATATTTTTTTGATTTAGTGTTTTGAGTTTCTTTGCAGAAGTGAAATCTCTGGGTCATAATGCAGTTCTATTTTTAATTTTTTGAGACACCTCCATACTGTTTTCTGCAGTGGCTGTACCAGTCTGCATTCCCACCAAACAGGGCATGAGGGTTTCCCTATTCTCCACATGCCCAACAAACAAACCAACAGTTATTTGTTGATTTATTGATGATAGCCATTCTGACAGCTACAAGGCAATCTCTCATGGGCATTTTATTTTGAATTTTTCTGATGATTAGTGATATTGAGCATCTTTTCACATGTCTATTGGCCATCTGTATGTCCTTTTTGGAGAGGTGTCTATTCATACACTTTGCCTATTTTTAATATGATTTTTTTTTTTTGGTGTTGAGTTGTAAGAGTTCTTTATAAATTTTAGATATTAACCTGTTATCAGATGTATCATGCAATTATCTTCCTCCATTCAGTAAGTTGTCTTTTTGTTTTCTTTTTTTGATGTATCCTTTTCTTCAAAAAAAAACTTTTTAGTTTGATGTATCCCATTAGTTTGTTTTTTTTCTTTTGTTTGTCTTGTTCAAGGAGCTGTATCAGAAAAATATTGCTAAGAGTGATGTCAGATATTTTACTGCCTGTGTTTTCTTCGAGGAGTTCTATGGTTTCAAGCCTCACATTTAAGCCTTTAGTTCATTTTGAGTTTATTTTTGTATATAGTCTAAGAAGGTGGTCCACTTTCATTTTTCTTTCACATGTATCTGCCTAGTTTTCCCAACAGCATTTATTGAATAGACTGGCTTTACCCTATGGTATGTTCTTGCCTCCTTTGTCAAATAATAAATGATCATATAAGCTTAGGTTTATTTCTGGACTCTTCCATTTATCTATGCATCTCTTTTCATGCCAGTACCATGTTGTTTTGATTACTATAGTCTTATGGTACAGTTTAATATCAGAGAGTGTAATACCTCAGAGTTTGTTCTTTTTCAAGATTGCTTTGACTATTTGGGGCATTTTTGCTTCTGTATACATTTTTTGATTATTTGTTCTAAATCTGTGAAAAACAACAGTGACATTTAGATAAGGATTTCATTTGATCTACAGGTTGCTTTAAGTAGCAAGGACATTTTAATGACATTAATTCTTCCTCTCCATGAACACACTATGTGCTTCCATTTAAGTATATCTTCTTCAGTTGATTTCTTCAGTGTCTTATAATTTTCTGAGTATTGGTCTTCTATATCCGTGCTTAACTTTATACCAAGATTTTTTTTATTTTGAGGCAATTGCAAATTGCAACCAATTTCTTAATATTTATTTTGTATACTGGTACTTTTCTGAACTTATTTATCAGTTCTAGTAGGTTTTTTCTTTTTTTTATGAAATCTTTAGGGTTCTTTACAGTATCTTGTCATCTGCAAATAATGACAGTTTTACTTCTTTTCTATTAGAATATCTTTTATTTCTTCTTCTTGTATGATTACTGTGGTTAGGACTTCCAGTACTATGTAGAGTAAGAGGTGAAAGTGGACACCCTTGTCTTGTTCTTTATCTTCAGGGAAACACTTAGTTTTCCCCATTGTTTATTATGTTAGCTGTGAGTTTGTCATATAAGGCCTTTATTTTGTTAAAGTATGTTCTTTCTATTCCCACTTTGGTGTGTTATTATTTAAATTAGTGCTGGATTTTGCCAAATGCTTTCTGCCATCTATTGATATTATTGTATGATTTTACCCTTCATTTTGTTTATGTGCTGTATCATGCTAATTGTTTTGCATATATTGTACCAACATGGCATCCCAGGAATAAATCTCACTTGATCTTTTAATGTGTTCCTGAGTTTGGCTAACTAGTATTTTGTTGAAGATTGTACATCTGTATTCACCAGACATATTGGCCTATAATTTTCTTTTTAGTGGTGTCTTGTCTCGTTTGAATCAGAGCAATGCTGACCTTATTGAGAAGTGTGAGAACATCTTCCCTTCTCTTGAATTATTTGGAATAGTTTGAGAAGAATAGATATTAATTCTTCTTTGAATATTTGGTAAAATTCACCTCATAAGACATCTGTTCCAGGACTTTTGTTTGTTGGAAAATTTTTGATTACTGTTTCAGTTTCACTTGTTGTAATTTGTCTGCTCAGATCTTTGATTCTTTTCTCTTAAAATATTTTATTTATTTTATTTTCAGAGAGAAGGGAAGGGAAGAAGAAAGAGAGAGAGAGAAACATCAATGTGTGGCTGCCTCTCACATGCCACAACTGGGGACCTGGCCCGCAACCCAGGCATGTGCCCTGACTGGGAATCAAACTGGCAACACTTTGATTCACAGGCCAGTGCTCAATTCACTGAGCCTCACCAGCCAGGGCTGTGAAATTTTTGCTTGATTCCGTTTTGGAAGTTTGTATGTTTCTGGGAATTTATTTTTTCTTCCAATTGTCAAATTTGTTGCCATATAGTTGTTTGTAATATTTTTGATAATCTTTTGTATTTCTCTGGTATCAGTTGTTATCTCTCTTTTATTTTTTTATTTACTTACATCCTCTTATCTTTCTTCGTGAATATTGTTAAAAGTCTATTAATTTTGTTTATTTTTCAAAATAACCAGCTCTTTGCTTCATTGATCTTTTAGATTCTATTTTTTTTTTTTTTTTAATCTTCCCCCAGGGACTTTTTTTTTTTTTTCATTGCTTTTAAAGAGAAAGGAAGAGTGGGAAGAGAGAGAGAGAAACATCGATGTGAGAGAGAAGCATGAATTGGTTGCCTTCTTGTACATATTCTGACTGGGATCAAATGTGCAACATGGGTACATGCCCTGACCAGGAATAAAACCTGCTACCTTTTGGTCTCCAGGATGATGCTCCAACCAACTGAGCCCCACCAGCCAGGGCTAGACTCCATTTTGTTGTTTTTTTCACTTGGATCTTTATTATTTTATTTTTTCAACTCATGTTGAGATTTGTTTATTGTTTGTTTTCTAGTTCCTTTAGATGTCACATTGGATTTTTTAGCAGATATTTTTTTCTTTTTATTCTTAAGGAATATCATTATTGCTATGAATTTCCCACTCTAGGATTGCTTAATGGTGTCTCCAAAACTTTGGTTTGTTTTGATTTCTTTCTTGATCTCTTTGTTAACCTACTTATCATTTAGTAACATGTTACTTGGTCTCCATGTGTTTGTGTGTTTTTCAGTTATTTTCTTGTAATTGATTTCTAGTTTCATATCATTGTGATGTGTGATATGATATCAGTCTTCTTAAATGTATTGAGACTTGTTTTGTAGCCTAACATGTAATCTATCCTAGAAAATGTTCCATGTGCACTTTAAAATAATGTATATTCTGCTGCTTTGAGGTAAAATGCTCTAAAAATATAAATTAAATTCATCTGGCATAATGTTTCATTTAAGGCAACTGTTTCCTTATTGATTTTTTGTTTCGAAGATCTATGCATTATGTGAATAGAATGTTAAAGTACCCTACTTTGACTGTATTACTGTTGCTCTCTCCCTTTATGCCCATCAATATTTAGGTGCTCCTATTGGGTGCATACATGTTTACAAGGATTATATCCTCTTGTTGGATTAGTCCCTTTATCATTATGTAATGTTCTTTGCCTCTTTTTGTAGCCTTTGTTTTAAAGCAGTGGTTCTCGACCTTTCTAAAGCCGCGACCCTTTAATACAATTCGACCCCAAAGGGGTCGCGACCCACAGGTTGAGAACCGCTGTTTTAAAGTCTACTTTGTCTGATATAAATATTGCAACCCCAGCTTTTCATTTATTTCTATTTACATACAATATCTTTTTCTAATCCTTTACTTTCAATCTGTGTGTGTCTTGATTTGAAGTAGTTCTCATGAAGACAACATATATAGGTGTCTTATTTTCTTATTCCTTTAGCTACTAAGACCCATTCCTTTTGATTGGGTCTTTTATGACATTTACATCTAAATGATTATTGGTAGGACTGTTTTTGTTGCCATTTTATTTTGTTATTTTATTTATTTATTTTTTCTTCTTAAAAGTAGTCTCTTTAACATTTTTGGTAATACTGGCTTAGGAGTGATAAACATATTAGCTTTTTATTGTTTTGGATCTCTTTGTTTCTTCTTCAATTTAAATGATAGCCTTGCTGGATAGAGCATTCTTGGTTGTCGGTTCTAGCTTTTCATCATTTTGAATAACTCATGCCAATTACGTCTGTTCTGAAATGTTTCTGTTGAGAAATAAACTTACAATCATATGGGGGCTCTCATATAGGTAACTATCTGTCTTTCTCTTGTCATTTTTAAGATTCTCTCTTTGTCTTTAACTTTGACATTTTAATTATGATGTGTCTTGGTGTGGACTACTTTGGATTCATTATGTTTGGGACTTTATTCCCTTTCTGGTCTTTTTTATTCATCTTTAGTCATTATATTCTCAAATAGGTTCTTGTTCCCTTGCTTTCTCTCCTCTCTGTGGTATTCCTATGATGTGAATGTGAATGTGATTACAATTAATGTTGTCTCAAAAGTCCCATAAACTTATCTCTATTTCTTAAATGTCTGTTTTCTTCTTGCTGCTCTGATTGGATGTTTTCTGCTACCTTGTCTTCTAAATTACTGATTTTACTCTCTGCTTCATCTAATCTGTTTTTGATTCCTTCTAGTGTATTCTTCATTTCAGGTATTGTATTTTTTTCCTAATTGGTTCTTTTTAAGATTTTTTAAAAAGATTTTATTTATTTATTTGTAGAAAGAAGGGAAAGTAAGGAATAAAGAGATGGAGAGAAACATCAATGTGTGAGAGAAACATTGTTCAGTTGCCTCTGGCACATCCCCCACCTGGCCTACAACCAAAGCTTATACCCTGACCGGGAATCAAAATGGTGAACTTTTGGTTTATGGGAGGATTCCCAAACCCACTGAGCCACGCCAGTCAGGGAATATATATATACATACATATTTAGTATAGCCTGCTATGTTCTCACTGAGTTTATCCATTTTTCCCCTAAGTCCTTGGACATCCTTGTAATCATTGTTTTGAGCTTTGTATCTAGTACATTGCTTGTCTCCATTTCTTTTAATTCTTTCTCTGGAGATTTCTCCTCTTTTTTTTTTTTTCATTTCAAGCATATCTCTCTGTCTCCCTGTTGGGCTGACACTCTGCATTTGTTTGTGTATCAGGCAGATCTGCTGTGTCTCCTAGTTCTTGGTACTGTGGCTTTATGTAGTAGATATCTCTGTGGGGCTCAGGGGCACAGTTGCCCAAATCCCCTGAGCTAGTACCAGGAATTTTCCTCATAGAGTTCTGTAAGCCCTCTTGTGATAGTTGAGTCTTGCTTGCTCTTGGCTAGTACCATATATACTGTACATCTGTTTATGTACTATATGTATATCTGTGCTTCATAAATGAAAAGAGTAAAATATCATTCATCTCCAAAAACCACTTTTCATCCCCTTGGAAAGTACCTTGCTCCCACTATAATAATGCAAATGCATGCCCTTGTGCAATGATTCTCAAAGTTCTGAACCTTAGAAACTCTTTACACTCTTAAAAATTTTTGAGGACCATAAAGAACTTTTATTTATGTGGCTTTTATTTATCAAGGCTCATCATATTTATAATGAAAACTAAGAATTAAAAAATATATTTAGAAATGTATTTTAAAATATCTATAAATTAATTAAATTTTAATATAAATGACAGCCCCTGGCTGGTTTGGCTCAGTGGATTGAGCGTCGGCCTGCGAGCTAAGTGTCGCTGGTTCGATCTTCCAGTCAGGGCACATCAGAGAAGGAAAACTGATTCCAAAAAAACCTCCGCTGCCTTGCGGCATACCTCTTCAGGGGAAAGGCTAAGGGAGTAAACCCCGACAGAAAATCTGGAGCCGGAGTCCCTAAGGCGGTTTGACGTTGTAGTCAATACCGGCAACTCCTGCGGCGCACCTGAAGCCAAGCTGTATTGACTCCGTCTTTCCCTTGGACCCTTCAGCTGCGAAGAGAGGGGGTGTCTGCTGCATGGGCAACAGCAGACCCTCCATATCACCCTGCCCAGGCTCTGTAGCTTCAGCTTCACTGGAGAGGACACTCCAGCGTCATCGCAAGATGTCGATTCAACACGGGAGGAGACAGATACCGTGTCACTCCCGAGTTGGACTGCACAACCATTCTCGGCGGTGCAGATAGACTCTTAAGAAGCTACACCATCGTCTCTTGAGACGGACGGCTGCCGATGACAACGACGGAATATAAATGACATACTTTTGTGAAAATAACTGTATAACCCAAAACAAATAACATGTAGTAAGAAGAATGGCATTTATCACATTTTTGTAATCTTTAAATAAAAATCTTACATAATAAGTTACTTGGATTCTCATATCTACTTCTGATTCCATAATTTAGGATTTCATAATATTTACCTTTCAATTAAATTTAAAAAGTTGTAGAACTTATAACAATTTTAGTTGTGATATAATGTATAAATATGATGGCTGACATGACTATAGTGTGTGTTTGTATGTAGCATATTTTATATATTTTTTGAATATTCCTCTCAAGACTTTTACAATAACTAAAACAATTTTTGTATATCTTTGGGCAGGACATTCTATGAAATAACATTGCTTCACAAAATTTTCTTAGAGCCCTGGCTAGGTTGCTCAGTTGGTTGGAGGGTCATCCCATGCACTGGAAGTTTCCTGGTTCAACTGGTTCGATCCCCAGTCAAAGCACATACCTAGGTTGTGGGTTTGATCACTGGTTGGAGTGTGTATGGGAGACAACCTATCATTGTTTCTCTCTGACATTGATGTTTCTCTTTCTCTTATATTTTAGTAATATAACATCCTTAGAAAATAAACTATATGTACTTTATATAATTTATTAAGAAGTGGTTCAATAGTGTTCAACTTGTTTCTTGATTCTAATTTACTAGATTTAAGATTCTGATACTAAAAAGAGTGTACAATATAAAGGAATTAATGTATTCCCAATAAAAGTTTTAAAAGGTATTTTAATTTTAAATTAGTTGTTTTAATATAAATTATAAATTTAATCTCAAATAAATCTTCTTAAATCCCACAAATTATTAAATATTAAATTTCACAAGCACATACATTAAAAAAAAAAACAGAAGTGTCTGTTTAATCAATTCATTTAGCTTTCTAGCTCCCTGAGGCTCATTGGACATCAAGATTTAACAATGGTTTAGACATTAGTTGCTCCAGATGGACTCCTTGGGGATAAGCCTAAACTTCACATATGGTCTTAATTCAGACAGAGGAGGCTTAGCAATTACAACATGTAAAAAGCTCATGAGTTAGAATAGGATAGAAATGTTCTTAAATGGTTCAAAGAATTGTAACCAGATGCATATTCAACATATTAATGATTCTGCTTCCAAGTTTAATTTTACCTGCAATTGTAATTGATTCTACAAGTTTTCCCAATCTCCCACTGATGTACTTGCCATCTGGAGATGCCACATACAGTGACAGTATTAGCTCTGTGCATAATAAGCAATTGCAAAATGTGCAGAACAGTTCTCATTTATTATATACACCTTATTTTCAAATCTAAGGAATAAGTTTCAGCATTCAAATGACATTTATATAGATAAAAGGGAGTCAAAATATCTAATATTAATAGTATATAATATTTTTAACAGTAATTTCATAGACTACTTCCCATAGTAAATAATATTTATAAAGCTTAATTGTAATTTTTTTCTTAAATTAAGCCATTAATATCCTATAATAAAGTTTGAGAATATAATACAAAATTGAGTATTTCTGAAAGTTATTTTTTGAACAATAAGACTTCCTATATACATACATATCTATCGCTCTCTATATATTCCTTATTGACATAAACATAAGGTTATTATTAAACAACACATTTCAATTTTAAAGAGAATTTTAAGAGCAGAAAAATTACTGTTGGATAAAAACACAAGATATTCATTAATAAAATGTCTGTTGTTCATCAGTTTCATCTAAGTTTGACAAGTTACTACAAATACTAAATTTGAGTAGGGCAGGACAGTTATAATTTCAAAGAGCTCTCTTTTTAAAGAATTCTACATAGTAAAATGTCACTAGAGACCTATGTTCTAATACTCTCTGAATAGTTAATGATCCAGGGGGCTGAATTAAATTTCTTGTTAAGAAACTATCATATTCAACACAACTATCTACTGTAGATTAGATCTTGTTTAAATTTCATATGAAAATTAATTAAAAGTTAAACCTTAAAAGCATTTTAAATGTTTTATCTGAATTTTCACTAACAGAACATGTAAATTGAAGACCATATAATATATAATATATTGTTGATGGTGTGAAAATTTCTTAGATCTTTCCATTTTGAGTTCGTTTGTAGTGACTGGTATTCATTTTGGTTAATTTTGTACAATTTCATAGAATAAGTAAGGTTAGCTATAAGATTCAATGTAATCACTTGAAATTCAAGAATAATGCTGAATCAAAATGGCTACATCCCAATATAACTAATGGCATGCTTCTGGAGTTTATGGTAATATTAATGTCATAACAATACTATACCCTAATATGGCAAATATATGGAAGGAAATTTAATTTTTTTTCTTAGTGATAAACTGGCTTTATAGTTTCTAGTAGCCTGGTTAAATGTGGGGAAGGGATGAGTAATACGTACTGGACTGGACTGGACAATATTTTTTTGCTTACTTTTTAGTCTCTTCATCTATTTAGGAGTTTTTATGGTAGTGGTAAAAATGATTATTTTCAAAAATACTCCCATACATCTTTATTAGAACAGGAAAAAGAAAGAGAGCTCTGAAGCCAGAGGACTGGATTTTGTGTCCTGTGTCCAGTTTTTAATATTTATTTGGTGTTAGGCAAATATTTGATATTTCTGTGCTATAGATTTCTTATCTTTACAATGGAGATGTAAAACCTTTCAAGATTTTTGTAAAGAGTAATGAGTTTAAAAGAGTGTATAGACTTAGAACATTACAGGTACATACTAAATACTCAATGAGTATGTTATTTACCATATTTGTTGAAAGGAAGCAATCAAAAACAAGAACCTTTTTTAATATGAGTTATCTTGAAATGTACAATTTTTCAAAAGCATTCTATCAAACAAATTATATGTTTATGGTGGTTTTTGTAGTTTTAATTTTTACTTTCATTTGAAAGAAAATTTGATAAAAATATGAAGTAAATATAATTTAATCTCAATATGTTCATAGTATTTTTCCTATAAATGGATTAAAGTGGGTTATTCTTACACTGTTTATTTCTGAGTGACAAATTGCTGTATCAGTTAACAACCAGTAAAGAGTGAAAGGTTGTGGAAGTAGAGATAATAACTGAATAAAATTATACTGATTATTTATTTACTTATTTATTTTTAATATGAGAACCTCAGAAAAACAAGTTAGTAAGATCTTTAACTTGGTAAGGGGAAAATGTATTAAATGTGAAAACCCTAATATTTTTTGCCATTGCTATCCTAATAAATGAGAGGAGACACTTTGTAATCTATAGGTCTTATTACAATAAATTTAGAAAAATACAAAGTGTGCCTTGCACAATATACTTTAAGAGTGAATGGAAAACACAAAGTGGCTGGGCTTCTTAAAACACAAGATACAGTGCATACTGTTATAGTAGTATTTTAGACAGCATAATGACACCTTAGGACACTTTATGTCACATATTTTACAATACATCACAAAAAATTAAAAGTGGATGAATTTTGATTAGTTGTAATAATATAAAAATAACATATTCTTAAAAAAGAAATATATGAAAAATTTAGAATAATGTAGTATATATATTTTATTTTTTATTGAAATATAATTTACAAACCATAAAGTTAGCATTTAAAGTGTGGAGGTCAGTGATTTTTTAATATATTCTCAAACTTTTGCAGGCATCACTGCTAGTTAACCCAAAATATTTTCATTACCCCCAAATGAAACTTTTTACCATTAGTAGTCACACTCAATTCTTTATTTTCTTCACTTCCTGTGAACTACTAATCTAATTTCTGTCTCTATGTATCTGTCTATTTTGGTCCTTTCATATAAATATAATCATGCAATACATGGCTTTTTGAGTCTTTTATTTAGCAGACAGTTTTTAAGATTTATTCATGAGGTAGCATGCAATGCTATTTAATTTTTTTTTATGGACATTTGCTATTCTATTGTATATATAAACCACATTTGTTTATTCAGTCATCAAATAATGGATATTTGAATTGTTTCTACTTTTGGCCATTATGTATAATTCTTCTGTGAATATTCATGTCTAAGATTTTGTGTGTATATATTTTCATTTTCCTATGAGTGGAATTGATAGATCATGCGGCAACTCTATGCTTTCCTTTTTTAAGAATCTGCTCAACTGTTTTCCAAGATGACTGTATTAGTATATCCTAGCACAGCTATAACAAATTACCATAACCATGGTAGTTTAAGATAACAGAAATTTATCACTTAACAGTTCTGGAGGGTAGAAGTGCAAAATCAAGATGTCAAGAGGGAGCCATGCTCACTCTGAAGTCTGTACGAAAATACCCTGCCTTGCCTCTTCCAGCTTCTAGTGGCTCTCAGCATACTTTGGCTGCAGCAGCAATGACTGCTTCATCTTTCCAAGGCCTTCTTCCCCTTGTGTGTCTTTCTTTTTCCTCTCCTCTAATTAGAAGGACATCAGTTATTAAATTTAAGGCCTATTTTAAACCCAAGATGATTTCACCTCAAATTTGTTCCCTAATTACAACTGCAAAGACCCTATTTCAAAATGAGGTCATAGACATCATTTTAGGAGGGACACCATTCAACCAACTACACTAGCTGAATCATTTTACATTCCCACAAGAAAGTAGGAGGCTTCTAATTTCTCCACAATTTTATGCTGTGACTGTCTGGATTTTTTATTAGAAACATTCTAGTGAGTGTGAAAGTGGAAACTCATTGTAGATTTTATTTACATTTCACTGCTGTCTAATGATGTTGAACATCTCTTCCCGTGCTTATTGTGTATTTTAAGAATCTGATAAACAGTTCATTTCTCACTATTAAACAATAAATTATTATTTTAAAAAATTGTATATTTTCCATTACCATTTAGTCTCCTTATACTCTCCTCCACCCACCCCTCCACAATTATCACACTGTTGTCCATGAGTCCTTTTCCTTTTTGCTCAATCCATTCACTCCCTAACCTCAACTCCCACCCCGTAGCTGTCATCCTGCTCTCCATCTATGAGTTTGTCCCCATTATCCTTGTTAGTTCAATGTGTTCATTAGATTCCACATATGAGTGAAATCATATGGGTTTGTCTTTCCCTGACTGGCTTATTTAACCTAGCATAATGTTCTCCAACGAGATCCATCTATACTGTCACAAACGGTAAAATTTTCTTCTTTTTTACATACAATCAAGTAGTATGTAGATGTTCCATAGTTGTTTTCTCCACTCATCTACTAATAGACACTTGGACAGCTTCCATATTTTGATGATTGTAAATAATGCTGTAATGAACATAGGGGTGCTTATGTTCTTTGAAGTTAGTGTCTTAGGTTCCTTTGGATATATTCCAAGAAATGAGATTGCTGGGTCATAAGTCAGTTCCACTTTTTACTTTTTGAGATTATTCCATATTGCTTTCCATATTGGCTGCACTAGTCTGAATTCCCATCAATACTGCAAAAGCATTCCTTTTTCTCCACATCCTCACCAGCACCTGTTGTTTGTTGATTTATTGATCTGAATTAAAGAGATGTTATTGAGAAATAAAAACAAAATTTACAAGATTTTTATTATTCTCATAACTCTGTATTGTGTTAAAATACATAAAATAAAATTTACTATGTCATCCATTTTTTAATGCACAGTACATTATGAATCTATATGTACATTATTGTGCAACAGACTTCTCTAGAATTTATTAAATCTTCTTGCAAAGCTTAAACTCCATACCCATTGAACAGACTTCCCTTTTTCTCACTGATCAGGCCCTGGCAACCACTATTCTCCTTCCTGTTTCTCTAAGAGTATAACTACTCTAGATAACTCGAATAAGTGGAATCATATAATATTTGCCTTTTTGTGACTGGCTTATCTCACTTACATAATAAATGTCTTCAGGTTTCATTCACATTGTAAAGTATGATTTTTTTAAGGCTGAATAATGTCTCATTCTATGTATATAAAGCTTTTTGTCTATTTACCTCCTGATGGATATTTGGGTTGCTTCTACCTTTTAGCAATTGTAAAATAATGCTGCATTGAATATAAATGTAGAAATACCTCATTGAGACCTTGTTTGCAATTTTTTTTTGGATATATATCCTGAAGTATGATTGCTGGATCATATGGTAATTCTATCTTTAGTTTTTTGAAGAGCATCCATACTGGCTTCCTTAGCTGCTATACCATTTTGCATGTCCACAAAGAGTGTACAAGGATTCCAATTTCTTCACATCTTCATATTCCTAATGGGTGTAAGGTAATATATCATTCTGGCTTTGGTTAACATTTCCCTGACAGTTAGTGATGTTGAGCACCATTTTATGTGCTTGTTTGGCCATTTGTGTATCCTTTTTGGAGAATAGTTTATTTAGGAATCATTGCTAAATTCAATGTCATTAAGATTTTCCTTTGTTGACTTCTAGAATGTTTTTGTTTTAGGTTATATGTTTAGGTATTAACTAATAGAGTTACTTTTTAGTATATGCATAAGGCAATTGACAAATATCATTTTTTTAAAATATGAATGTCCAGTTTTCTCAGCACCATTTTTAGAAGAGACTAACATTTCCCTATGGTGTAGTTTTTGCATCTTTGTTATAGACAATTTGACCATATATGCGAAGGTGTATTTTGGGCACTCTACTTTCTTTCTTTGGGCTATATGACTGTCTTGATAACATTACTATACTGCTTTGATTACTCTAGCCTTCTAATATGTTTTTAAGTCATAAAATGTGAAGCTTCTGGCTTTGTTTTTCTGTCTCAAAATTGTTTTGGCTATTTGGATCCTTTGAGATTCTAACATTGTTTTTTTCTATTTCTTACAAATAAGGCTGCTGATATTTTGATGGTGATTGCATTTAACTGTAGATCACTTTGTGTAGTGTGGACATTTTAACAATATTAAATATTCCAATCCACAAACACAAGATGTCTTTTTATTTATTTGTATGTATCTCAATTTCTTTTTATCATTGCTTTTTATATTTTGATTTACAGGTCTTTCTCTTGCTTCATTCCTAAGTATTATATTCTTTTTGATGATATTTTAAATGAAAATGTTTCCTTAATTTTCTTCATATTGTACATGATTAATTTATAGAAATTGATTTTTCTGTGTAATTTCAATTCTGCAAATTTGCTTATTACTTCTAATACTTTTTTCTATGGAATCTTTATGATTTTCTACATGTAAGATTATGTCATCTGCAAACAGATATTTTTTCTAACTATTTTTAGAGAGATGGAAAGGGAGGGAGAAAGAGGAAGAGAGATATCAATGTGTGAGAGATACAATGACCAGTTGCCTCTTGTGTACCCCTAACCAGGGACCTGGCCTGCAACCCAGGCATGAGCGCTGGCTGGGAAATGAACCAGTGACCCTTTGATTCTCAGGTCAGCACCCAATCCACTGAGCCACACCAGCCAGGGCTGCAAACAGATAATTTTACTTCTCCTTTTCTCCCTTTCTATCCTCTGTTCTGTTAGTATGGTGTATCATGTTGATTTATTATTCTATGTTGGACCCTCCTTACATCTAGAGTTAATTTCCACTAAGTCATAAAGTATGTGTGATTCTTTTAGTGTAACTTCAAAAAAAAAATTTAAACACTCGCCTGAGGATATGTTTATTTTAGAGAAGAAGTAGCAGAGAGAGCAAATGAGAGAGAGAAAGAGAAACATCAGTGTGAGAGAGAAACATACATTGGTTGCCTTCCATATGTGCCTGGACTGAGGATTATACCCACAACCTGGGTATGTGCCCTGATCAGGGATCGAACCTACAACCTTTTGGTGTACGGGACCATGCTCCAACCAACTGTAACTTTTGAATTTGGGTTATTGGTATTTTGTTGAGGATATTTGACTCATTGGTAGTATCTTTTTATGTTTTTGGTATTATCATAATGCTGGCCTTATAAAATTAGAGTGAAAATGTTCCCTCATTTTCAATTTCTTGGAGGAGTTTGAATAGGAGTGGTATCAATTCTTTTTAGATGTTTGGTAGAATTCTCTAATTAAGCTATACAATCCTGGGCTTTTCTTCTTTGGGAAGTTTTTGATTACTGGTTCAATTTCCTTACTAGTTTTAGATTTACTTATTTTTCTCCATGATTCAATTTTGACAGATTTTATGCATCTAGAAATGCACTCATTTTTTCTAGGTTACACAATTTGTGATAGTGTAATTGTTCATAAGTATATTTTTCCTTTTCATTTAAATTTATTAGGGTGACAATGGTTAATAAAATGTTATAGATCTCAAGTGTACAATTCTCTCATAAATCTTCTGTATATTGCATTGTATGCCTGCCACCCAAGGTCATTTCTTCTTCCATCACCATATATTTTACCCCTTTACCCTTTACTATGCTCACTTCTCTTCCCTCTGGGAATGGCCATACTGTTGTGTATGCCTCTGAGTTTTTGATTGTGTACCAATCTATATTGATCTCTTTTATGTTTGTGGCATCAATGGCAATGTCTTCTCTTTTGTTTTTGATTTTCTTTCTTTGAGCTTCCTTTCTTATTCTAGCTAAGAGTTTGTCAATTTTTTTCACTCTTTATAAAACAACCTCAATTTTATTTGTTTGCATTTATTTTCTATTCTCTTTTATGTTCACTACTATTCTAATATTTAATGCTGATTTTTATGCTAATTTAGTATAGTTTATTTTTTCTTTTTCTAGTTCCTACAGGTGTAAAATTAAATTAATGATTAGAGATCTTTCTTATTCTTTAGTGTAGGTGTTCACCACTATAAGCTTTTTATAAATACTGCTTTTACTACCTCCCATTAGTTTTGTATGCTATGTTGTCATTAGCATTTGTCCCTAGGTATTTTTTAATCTTTCTTGTGATGTATTATTTCGCCCATTAAATGTTTAAGCATGTGCTGTTTAATTTTCACATTTTTGTGAAATTTATCATTTTCCTTTTGCTTTTAATTTCTAGTTTTATTTCATAGCTAGATAAAGTACTTGGCGTGATGTCAATTTGAGACATTTTGGAATTTAACATGGGATATATCCTGGAGATGGTGTACCTGAAAAGAATGTACATTCTGTGTTGCTCGGTGGACTTTTATCAGAAGTCTGTTAGATATAATTATTCTAAGGCATTATTGAAGTCTCATGTTTTCTTATTGATTTATTTAGTTGTTCTATCCATTTTAAGAAAAGGGGTATTGTAATCCCATATTGTTATTCTGTTAGTGTCTATTCCTTTTGTCAATGTTTGCTTCATATATGTGGGTGCTCTACTGTTAGGTGCCTATATATTTAAAATTATGATATCTCCTGGTGAGTTGATCTTGTTATCACTATAATCTTCTTCTTTGTCTCTTTTGGTAGTCTCTGAGTTAAAGTCTATTTTGTCTGAAATACATATGGCCACCCTTGTTTTCTCCTGAATATCATTTTTATGGACTATATTTTTCTATCTTTTAATGGTCAGTCTAGCCCTGGCTGGTTTAGCTCAGTGGATTGAGCGTCGGCCTGCGAGCTAAGTGTCGCTGGTTCGATCTTCCAGTCAGGGCACATCAGAGAAGGAAAACTCTGACTCCAAAAAACCTCCGCTGCCTTGTGGCATACCTCTTCAGGGGAAAGGCTAAGGGAGTAAACCCCAACAGAAAATCCGGAGCCGGAGTCCCTAAGGCGGTTTGACGTTGTAGTCAACACCGGCAACTCCTGCGGCGCACCTGAAGCCAAGCTGTATTGACTCCGTCTTTCCCTTGGACCCTTCAGCTGCGAAGAGAGGGGGGGTCTGCTGCATGGGCAACAGCAGACCCTCCATATCACCCTGCCCAGGCTCTGTAGCTTCAGCATCATCGCAAGATGTCAATTCAACACGGGAGGTGACAGATACCATGTCACTCCCGAGTCGGACTGCACAGCCGTTCTCGGCGGTGCAGATAGACTCTTAAGAAGCTACACCATCGTCTCTCGAGACGGACGGCTGCCGATGATGATGATGAATGGTCAGTCTATATGTGATTTTGTATCTAAAGTTAGTCTCTTATAGAAAATATATAGTTGGATCTTTTTAAAACTTTATTCAGAGATTATATATATGTTGACCAAATATAGTTTAATCCATTAATTAAAATAACTATTGAAGGAGAAGAGCTTGTTATTGCCATTTTGTTAATTATTTTCTGTATGGTTTATAGCTAAGTTGCCCATCTTTCTTTCTCTTGCTGTCTTATTTTCTGTTTCATTCCTTTTTTTTTTAATGTAGTGATATGCTTTGATTTCTTGATCATGTCTTGTGTATATCTTCTACCAGGGTTTTCTTGTGCTTACCATGTGAATTACATAAAACAAGAAGTTTTACTTTAATGTCAACCTACATATAAAATTAAAGTTTGACACATTATTCAAAGTATATAAAATATATGTATATATTGCATGTATTTCAAGATTTTAAATGAATATATAAATTACTTGATTTAGAGAGCTTTGTTTTCTATGAGGAATGCAAAATTAATAAAGTCCTAGATTTGGGAGTCACACAGACCAAACTTAAGTGTTAATTACATGTTTTATTAGCTGTAACATTGGATATTGATTTAAACTTTCTGAGCTTTAGTTCTTTTTTCTGAAAAAGTTAGTGAGAATAATGTATTCTCTAAAAGAATATTGTAAAGGCTAATAGTGTAATGTATTTAAAGAGTATAAGACAATGTAAAAATATGATACTGATTCTACACCATCCATAGAGATATGTGTCCTTGATCTCTCTTCTGTAAAGATCAAGGTGATTTTTATTTTTAATATACATACTTCTTTACTTGTATATAATACATTGCAATAAATGTATATTTTAAATTATATTTTAAAAATCTCTTTTTAAATAATAACCTTTCAGAAAATAGTTATTTAGGAACATGAAATTAGAGAGCTATATTTATTTTATTCTTATGTAATCAATAAAAAAAATTAAATTCTAAATGATTATTGTCCATATATATCATAAAAGTTTTCAAATATTTGTGACTTGTAATGATTTTTATATAATAAACATCAGGATGTTATGTAACTTTACAATCACCCAAAGAGCTTATAGATGTAAAGACTGAATCCACATGTGACATATATGTGCATACATTTATTTGTGTGTGTATGCATGCATCTGCACACATATATGTAAACACAATATATGCATGTATCCATAGATATACATACTTATGAGCATATATGTGTATTTACTTATAAACTATATTTCCTCTAATAGGAAAAAATTTTCAATATGTTACAGGTTTCAAGTCTTAGAATGTGGATCCACAATAGAATTTCCACAAAATCTTCTATTAGCTCATAGAGTTTTTCACACTTAAAAGCTAAAAGAGGTAAAATTGAAGGAAATGTTTTTCATTCCAAAATAACTTAATCTGCTGCTGTTGTTTTTTCCTTCTGTTTACTTGACATCAAAGTGAGATATCTTTGTCTGTATTAAAGGCTATATGTAGATCAATGTCTAACCTTTCAACTTACAGTGTAGAGACCCTTACTTTCTCTTTTGAACAATGCACCTCTAAATTAATGTGAGAGAGTTCTAAGAAAACAAAAAGATATTTCTAGTCTTTTGATCAGAATCCACTTGATAACTGTGAGATAAGAAAAAAATAGTTATTTGTATACTCATGATTTTTCTCATTATATTTGACTTTATTTGGTAATAGATGTTGGAAAACAGTCACTGTTGAAATATATATACATACAAATATATAATATATTACACATATGTAAACTTGTGTTTATATATATCATATGTATATGTATATAAATAATTCAAATAATTATTTGCCTGTTTTTAATTAATTATAAATGTTCAGTTTTGTAAAATATAAAATATGTACAGAGTACAATGACTACTGTTATTTGTAAATTTACATATGCATATAGGTATGTATATATATGTATATATATGCAAGTTAATATAAGCGTTATAATAATCTTTTTACAATTCTGAGTAAAGATAAAACATTATTGCCATTAGTCATTTGGGGAAGCTGTTTATACTAAGAGAATTAGGTATCTTCTTCATCTTCTTGGCCACATAACTGAAGATAGTTGTACTATTTTTTGTATCACTTATATTACTTATTTTAAAATATTCTATGAATTATAAATATATTGAAAACACAATGAAATTTTCATGGATACAAAAAAAATGTATCTGGGCTAACCAAACAGAGACATATTATTAGAATATAATCATTTTAAGCAATTTTAACAGCAGGTCACAATTTCTAAAATTTTTCCTAATTCTACATTATTAAATATTATTATTTCTCTAGTATCCAGGAGAGTTATATGTTATTTATATTGACCATAGTATCACTAAAGTGTGACTAAGTCTTATCAGGTCTTTTACATGTAATTATTTTCTCTGGTTTATTGCCTAGAAATAAAGACAAAGTAGGTAAATTATATTAAACAACTATATTGGTTTTGGTTATTGTATTGGTACATGTATTCACCATGTTATGAGTGATCAGATTAAATACAATCATAAACTGGTTCAGAAATGTAATAACACTGGAATAGAAAAATATTAAGTAGATATTTACTCAATTACATTAGTTAAAATTAGCATCATACTGATTATTGTGCAAAATAGTCATATTTCTATATCTATATTTTATATGGGTATATCCATAAATAGCTTTATAACCATATTTAGATCTATACACATGTCTTATACTGAACAAACCAGTGGATAAAATCAGCAAGCCAGAATACTCTGAATGAAACATAAATACCCACAAGGAAAAGAAAAACACATGGAAATTACCTAT
Source organism: Furipterus horrens (assembly GCF_987537825.1). Lineage (NCBI taxonomy): Eukaryota > Metazoa > Chordata > Mammalia > Chiroptera > Furipteridae > Furipterus > Furipterus horrens. The sequence continues at coordinate 29,235,107 of NW_028327182.1, read as the reverse complement.
TTGCCATACTTAACATTTAATTTAGAAGAAACCATGTGACTAAGTCTTAGTGATTGGTTTTAAATGAAAGTTGCATTTACTACTTCTAAGCCAAGTTTGTAAGAGCCCTGAACACTATCCTTTATGCTCTATTTCCCCATTTTCTAGCTTGTTGTAGGCATCTTATATGAATTTTTAAATTATGTGTCACTACTGAGAATTCATCAGTCTGGCTTAAATGACAGGAGTATAGCACTCTTTTTCCTCAATTGCCTGCTTCTATTTGTACTTCAGGGGAGTGAAAACTAAGCATTTATTATGTTAAAGTACTGATATTTCAGCATTAACCAAGTAAAGCAGCTACTGACACTGAACTCATTCAGAACTTAATGCACATTTGGCATTCTAACAGTTTTAAGAAGTATAGCAGAATTAGAGACCCTATAGCCAGATAAGCTGGTTCAATGAGTGCTTCTGTCAATGAATAGTTGCACAACTCTAAAATTATTTAATTTCCCTATATTGAGCTTCTTATTTGTAAAGTGGCAATATCAATAGTCACATCATGTACCTAAAGTGAAATCTTCACACAAAAAAACTTGATACTGCTGAAGTAGGGTAAGATTAGCTACCTGTCTTCTGAGTTTCATACCCCTATTTTGAACTCTCTGTAGGATGTCTCTGCCTGGGTATACTTTTGTCCAGTATGCCTCCCTTTTGTTCCATTTCTCTACCTGGTGAGCATTATAGAATATACAGTTCTATTCCATATTTCTTTTGTGCCTATTCTCCCACTCCTGTAGCTATTGGTAGAAGGATGAGCTCCTGGATAACAACATAGAATTACTCAACCTCCCTAATAAATAGGTAAAACTCACAGAATAATTGTGTACATACCTGTTTCCTCCTTCTCTTAGCATCAACTAATAATTACAAATATTTAACTCATCTTTATAGCTCCCTGCAATGGAATATTATCTGGTTCTCACTACAGAATCCATCTATCAATCACTCTATCAATCTATACATTATTTAACACAAGCTCTCTTATGGCATATTTGTTTTAGTAAGGTAAGAGAATCAATATCTCATAGAGAATAATTCTCTTTAAGGAAACTAAATATCTTGAATTGTTAAGCCTGGCACAAACTTTTTAATCTCATCATATGCAAATTTTCTTATTTCTTAGTTTTTCTTCTAAGTTTTGAATTTCTTGTTAGATTTTTAATTTTTAAAAATAGAAAACATGTTATAAAGTACACTTTGCTTCTACATACAGGATAACACATGCAGTAACTTCTCAATGAAGAAAAAAAACTTACTATGAAGCAAAACAAAGAAATACATTAATGTATTGTACTTAGGATTCTGATCATGTTGATAGTGCTGTAGACGAATACCCCAGATGATTCTGAATTCTCAGAAGTTATATATTTTTTCCATTGTAGAGAATATAAGGCATGCAAATAGTACATATAAAATATATAATGTATATATATACACATATTAATATATTTATGCATGGTTATATATGGTTAAATATGATTACATAAAGATCTTGAATCTGAAGCTATTTCAGTTGTTAGAATGCGGTCTTTTCTTTTTATTTGATGATTCCCAAATAACTTGTTCCCCTCATCACCAGGCTTATAGTCTTTTGTGTCAGCCTCCCACCTCCAGCATATACAGATGTCGTTACCCAGTGAGAGCCTGAGTACATGACCATGTAGTTCCTTTTTAATAAGCAGAGCAATAGCCAATGTCATGCTACTTTTACATACCATGTCTTTTGTATTGATGTCATTCTTGCTTCCTATTGCTCCAACCTCAACAATAAAATTATACTTATGGAAACACATATTGTTTGGAAAATAAAGAAATAAGAAAACTAGTTGACAAAAAATGGCCCACCCAAGACTCAGACTCAAGCTTGCCTCATCAATGTCTTTGATCTTTCCTCTGTACAGTGTATTGCTTCTCATAAAGAGAAAATATTTGCCTCAAATTGTAAAACAGAGTCAGTATTTTCTGCATTACTTTCTGAAAATATGAGGTCATAAAACTACATTTTCATCTCGTTTAATAACTTTAATGTTAATACATTTTATATGAATAAAGCATAATTTCTTCTTTCCCTGCTCTAAAGTTACTTTTAAAAGTATCACTTAAAGGGTATTGGAATCATTACAAAATAAAAGATCATTGAAGTAACTCTCTTATCATTGTGCCTGAGTGTAATTGGCACTTAATTAATGCAAACTATAATGATATTTTTAATTTTTTATTACTATTTTCATTGTTGTTATAGTGACTATTATTCCTCATATTTGGATTTAATATTCAATGGTATAAAAACAAACCAGAAATGCCGAACACAAAGAATGGTTTATTTCTTCTTCTTATGATACACTGCCAAATAAACATTAAAAAGGTTTCCCAGGTTTTTCTTACAGAATATAGATCATGCTATATATGACCCACTTACATTTTAAATGTCTTCTAATTATTTAATAATGAATAAGGTTAAAAATTAAATATTGAATGTACAGTTTCAAACAGTTATTTTATGATAGATAAGATTATTTTAAATTTGAGTTTTAAATCATTTGTTATAATTCAGATTTCAAAATTATTTTTAAAAGAAAAGGCATTGAAGTCAATATGAATCATTCATAAATAAGTTTTGAGTCAGTAAGCAGGAACACAAAAGATTTTTTAATTTAAATTCTGACATTAAAGGTAATGTGTGCTTTTATTTGCGATTTCATATGGCTTCACTGAAAAATAAAAATGAGTACTACTCCATCATTTTGGCAGACACTTTAATGCCAGCCATTTAACTATCTTCCTGAAATGGAATGCTGCCTGACCTTTACTCTTTTCTACCAAAAAGAAATTGTGAAAGCCCAACAAAAATGTAATTTTCTGGTTTTACAATTGGTGAAGAGAGAAGAAAACACTAAGGGTAGAATCTGAAATACAGTAGAAAAAAAGTAGTACATAGGAGGTGAAGAGTGTTTTTAGATATATCTGATGGAAGAAGACTGTTTGATTGATATCATATCTTCTGGTCTAAACTCAAAGTTTCACATTTTTATAGCAAGTATTAGTTTTTAAAGAGAAAATTAGAATTAAACACTGAAAAAGCCTCATTTTATCAAAGATACCCATGTTATAAGGACAATGGATCAATTACCTGAGGTCATTTCAGTGCCATTTCTTATTAATAAAATGATATGATGTTGAGGTAATTTTTTTTAATTCTTGAGGTCAAATGTCAAGTTGTAATAGATAATTTTAGATACCTAATTTACAGAAATAAGGATAGAATTCTGCTGCTTCAAAATGTCACTAAGAATCTTATATACTCACAAACGATATTTAAAACTGTGACTGGGTAAACAATCACATAGTATAGAGGTTGAGTTACTATTAAAACAATATCACCCTTAATTATTTTTTCCTCTTTGTGATTCACTTTACTTATCATGCCCCCCCCTTTTTTTTTCAATTTAAACCAGGGCATTTGGGGAACTTTTTTTGTGCTTGAGAAAAATATGTTGCCATTGTATTCATTAGATTTATATTAAGTAGGAGTTATTTAACTGCCAATAAGTTGGGGTTTTTTGCTCTAAAAATAGATGTCACTCTTGTTAAAGACAAAAACTATAATTAATGTGTTTATTTATTTCCAAATAAGTAAATGGTAAAACCTGATAGTTTTTAAATTGGACAAACAATTCTTTTGGCCTTGTTTTTAAAATCCATAATATAGTTGCAATAGATGCAAGTGGACTTGATAATTCTTAATATATCTGCCAACTTGTATATGCTTATATAATCTTGGTATTTTAAACATTTTAACTGTTCTTTTCTATGTTCTTACAAGATGGTGTGAAATTCTTTTAGAAAACTGAAGAGTTAGAAAAGAATAATGATGAGGCTTTGATTCATGTACCAAATTTCTTCCAAATATCTTAAAGTGAAATTCCCTATTTTATATCAGTTTAAAGTATATAATTCATAATTATAAAGAAATAAGCAGACAATAGCAACCTCTCATAGATGGGATGTTTGAAATAATCTAGTTCAATAATGACTTGATTGGTCTTAAAAATAATTAGACTTCCTATAATGGTAGAGTTGCTTTTATTAGCTAATGTTTTACTGGTAGCAATAGTAAATTCTGGAAAAAATGTGGAAAACAATATATGAAGTCACTTAAAATCAGGTAAAAAGAGGACAGAAACTCTAGTAAATATAACCCTTCCAAGAAGAAAATACATTGGGTAATTCCACATTTATATGGCTGTTTCTGAAAGAGACCCGCTCAGTCTACAACATGGAACAGAAAAGATAGTTCAAGCAGAGAACCATAGTTTTATTGGTCTGAGAAGTCAAAAGATGGAGTTTGGACTCACCATTGTCACTGGAAATTAGAACTGCCAGAAGGAGAAAGCCACAAAAATGGATGAACCAAAATATGTATAACTTCCCTCAAAGTTTTTCTTATACTTGAACTGTAAATACAAGTGCCCAAGGAGGAAACAGCAATCAGGATATTGTAAAAGCTGAGCATCCATCATTAGGAAGAGACACTTAGAAGTTCGATTCTCACCAAGTTAAAAGACCTTGGTGTTCAAAGCAAGCTATTTGTAGAACCATCAAAAAAGTCACAACTTAGAAGTAAAGATGGAATGAAATTCATAAAGGTGTGTAGTCAATCCTGTACATTTCTCTTGGATCCTGTATTTGTAAATTTGCCTGCTTGCTAACATTTATTTGTTATCTGAAATCAATATTAGTGGGCTTTTGTGGACATTCAGTATCATGTACGGAGAAATGAAAAATTGCAGTTGCATGATGAGATGCTCCCATTTCAGTCCAACAAAATGTCAGTAAGTCTTCAGCTCTCATCTAGAGATCATCAGAGGATGAAGATGAAGTGTAGGTGAGGTCTGGTGCAAAAAGCTCTGGTTCTGGGGCCAATTGTATGTGGTTTGAATCTTAACTCTGGCACCTTTTAGTGGGGTGTCTCAGGCAAGTCACTTAACAACTCTATACTTTGTTTACTCATTTGTAAATAAGGGAGAAAGATACTATCAGGATGAGTTAACTTTAGGACTTGAGATTATAATCTATGTGTAATTTTAAATAAAAATATAAATATGCATCCCCCAACAATTGTTTAGAATTTGCTAATTCAATTATTAGTAGTGATTTGTATAGTATGTAACTACTTAGAATAATTAGATTTCAATGTATTTTTAAAGACTCAGTCTACTACCACTCTACTTTTTGAAATATAGATTTTTCTAATGTTCTCTCTCTATACACACACACACACATACACACACACACACACACACATATATAAATGTTCATAAGCCTGTCAACTTTAGATTCCAAATTTATTGAAAGTAAAATCTTCATGTTATTTCACTTATTTTGCATAAAATAAAATACTCTACGACATGGTGGACACTTAGTGAATAAAAATTGTAGATTATAACAGATGTAAAGAAAATGGAGAATTATGAAGAAAGCACCAATGGAAGAAAAAAATGTAATAATAAGAGAAAATGAACTTCACTTGGGATGATTCTTCAGGTGTACAAACTGACATTCAAATGTTTGTGTAATTGTTCCCAAAGCTGCCAAGTATTGAGTGTGTACTTTACCCCTTTTGTAAGATAAGGTTATTTTTATCTAAAAGACTAATATCTATAATCACATCACAGAAAATAAAATTACTCATTCTATTTACCGCCCTCTGGAGGAATTTTAATATTGCTTTAACAGGTAATAGGATTCATCCAGTACTGAAATATATGGGCAGCCATAGTTTACCCCAAACAACTTCATAAAAAGTTTTCTATGGATACAAAATTTTTTCAGTCACCCCAAAACTACCACTATAGATTTAGTGGAGGTTGGAGCCAGATGAAAATTTAGAAAACCATTCCAGATTTCAGTTGCATCTCTTGTCTTACTTTTTCTCCACGGATAAGTAAAACAAGACAATGAGGGTCCTGGTGCTCTCTGCTTCTTCCTGCATCTGAGTCCTTGGTTTGAGGCATAGTCTTGAGTTTTTCTCTTAATATTGTCAGCTGTTTAATTATTATTCAACTCTACATTGTGTCATACAGAAGGTCTTTGAGTAAAAGATATATTCAACATTCCATTTTTAGTGACTCTAAATGGTGATATTTTACTGTGTGAAATCTGTAATGCTATAAATCCATATCATTCACTTTCCAGTTCATATAACTACTTTAGTTTTCAACTAATTATCCATCTGTTCACTTCCATTTAGATTTTCTTTTACTTAAGCCTGTGTTCACCCATCACCTAACTCACGTCTTTTTTATTCAGATATATTAAAAATCCTTATAATACGGCTTTCTCTACATTAATGTATGTTCAGTTAGATAAGCAATACAAGGCACTGCCTTGACTTGTGGTGAGTTAGTGTGTGATTCTTTGTGACGGTCAAGGTAGCAATAGTCATTGAACTTTTTCTAATTGCCAGATTTGTTTATTGCTGATAATATGGTGATGAGAAAAAAACAAAACTTGTTAGCTGAGTTGTTTATTTCACAAAAAAACTTAATTAATCAAGGAGCTATATCGATACATGGTAAAAAGAGAAACCTATTCCATGAGAACTTGAAGTTATCCCGCTGAGGAAGTGAAGGTTGATGTGAGATGTGAAGAGTGGGGTTTTAAATTTTGCATCAAAGAACAAAGAACATGAATGAAGGTCTTGGGTTGAGGAGATTAATTTAGTCTGAAGACAAGAATGAATTAGATTATTCAGAGAAATAGTCTCTATCTTAAGAACTTACTGTTTCTCTATTTGTTTACTAGTTTCTTGACATCTGATTTATTGAAACTGCTGTTAAATATTTTATATCTGAGAAGATAAGGCATAAATACCTTAAAAAGTAGTTTTCTATAATGTAAGCATACATTTTAATTTAATTATAAAAATCTACCATCTCCAATATTTTGTTTACTCTTTACTCTTTCCTTGGGTAGGGTTTGGAGGTGGTTTAGAGAAATAGGGAATTTCTAGCACTTTTGAGGCCCTAATGTGAAGGAGTAAAGCAGCATACTGCAATCGAAGTTTCCAGTGGCTTCAGGGGAGTTTGCTTAGCCTGATCTGTGGAAAGAAGCAAATAATTGAATCTGAGTAGCTAACAGGTTCAGAATTATGTTTTAAAAGTGAAACAGTACTCCTTAAAAAATACATATCTTGTTGGATGTTTTAGTGATAAAAATGATGAATACTTTGCCCTGGCTGCTGTGGTTTAGTGGATTGAACATCGGCCTGTGAGCCAAGTGTCACTGGTTCGATTTCCAGTCAGGGCACATTACTAGGTTGCATGTCAGGTCCCCAGTTGAGGACGTGAGTGAGAGGCAACCACACAGTGATGTTTCTCTCCCTCTCTTTCTCTTTTCCCCTCTCTCTAAAAATAAAATAAATAAACAAACAAATAAATAAATCATTTTTAAAAAATGATGAATACTTTAGCTTAAAATATTTTATATGCAAAAACTTATGGTTTTAATAAACTGTGCATTTAATTAAAAAAATTAAGTTATTATTTATGCCTACACAAAATTTTCACAGCTGAGCTTGACTTCCAGCATTGAGAATGTTGCCAATAAAAATGATAATGTCAACATAATTAATACAGGAAAGATCAGGATATATGCAAAATGAGGGTTGGGGTGGGGATTGTATCATGGAACTAAAGTAGGCAGAATTGGATGAAATGAAATAATTTAAGGAAAGAAAAATGTTATTGAAAACAGTTATAACTATAGATGATGGGAACCCATTATATGGGAGAACATATTCACCAATGATATTAATACATCTGGTAACAAGTTAATTTAAAATATATAAAGAACGTATACAACCCAACACCAAGAAGACAATCCAATTAAAAGATGGGCAAATCACCTGAATAGACACTTCTCCAAAGAGGACATAGAGATGTATATTCAATTGTATATACAATATGTACTCTTAAGTCAGACTTCTTTTATTTAGCATTTTTCTGTGATTCAGACATTTGGTGTTTATATCAGTAATTCCTCCCTTCTTATTGCTGAGTAATATTCAATTTTGTAAATATACCATAATTCTTCTATCCATCTACTTTCTGTTAGATATCTGAGTTGTTTTCCAGTTCAGGACTATTAGGAATAAACCTTCTATATATATTTCTGTACAAATATTCTTATGGATGTACATGTTCATTGCAGAGGGGTCAATATATCAAAGTGTGAATAGCTAAACTCTTCTTCCATGCCAGTCTACTTTTATAAAACTCTAATCTTGGTTATGTCTTAAATAAAATTAAATCACATCAATTAAACTGTAATTCATAAAATGGCTTCACTTTTTACTTCAATTCCAAGCTTTCGTTCATTCTGTAAAGCCCTGCTATTTTGCCTCCAAATTCATATTCAGTTTTAGCTCCATTACTTCTCCCTCTGCATATAATGCTTTAAAGTAGAATATCATGCATTAAAAAAGTGAATGATAAACAAAACAAAATAAAATTTAAGCATCTAAAAAAGAAGATCAAATTAAGATATAGAGCTTTAAAATATTTAATGGGAATAGTTCCAAAGAAAGCTTAAAGAGGAATCTATGTACTATAGAACATTTAATAGAGCTTTGGAAAAAATCCCGTGTCTCAAGGAATGAGCAAGGATGAGCAGACATTAGGGAGAACAGCATTTTAAATAAAAGCAGATAAAGGAGCTAAGAAGCTAGATATTTAAAAGCAATAAAAGTGAGTAAGTACACCTAGAAAAATTAAGTGCATGGATTATGACTAAATGCTGTGAGCCAGTTGTTGGATTCTGAAAGAATGTGGGTGGTCACCAAAGGTCAACTGATGTCAGGCGTTAATGGTAGAGGAGTCATAGGTGTTTAGATTTTAACGGATCAATAAAACAGGATTTTTGAAAGGAATATAGAAGCAGGTATGGAAGGTATGTAGGAGGGATCTTAGGGAATGTTTGCATCAATCAAGAGAGAAGCAGATTTCAGTTAAGATCAGAAGACAACAGAAATCTGTTGAGAAGAGCTGGATGACACTGGAAACCTGCTTAATTAGGGGATGATGGTCCCAGAGAACAAAGTTGATGGATTTAAGTTTAGCAGAAAAAGAGAATCAAGGGTAAGGAGTTACATATTTATTTACGTGCAGGTTATAGGTAACTGTGTGCTGGAAGGGTTGAGGTCAATGTGTTGGCATTGACTGACAAAACCTGGTTTGAGAGGCACATAAGATTCAGTTTTATCAGCTCTTTGCTTGACTGTGGGTACTAATTATTGAAGTCAGCACATTTTCTGAATTGGCTGGGCAATGTCATATCCTGAAACTGCTAAGTAAATGGATAATGGGCCCAGAAAATGCAGATGCTGATTGCTGTGTGGACTGTATAATGGTTGAGAAACTTCTCACTCTTGGGATGCATTTAAGTGGTGATGTATGTTTGCTAGTAGTGACTTTATACTTGAACATATAAATTATAAATGGGTAGGTGCCTGTGTGTGTGATCTCAGTGTAAGGATGTCTGTAGATTATATTCACAAATTTGCCTGGAGTCATTCAGTTCATTAAAGTAATGCACTTAAAAAGCCAAGTCTACAGGTTTATTTCCTGTGGGGGTCTTTTACATTTGCAGAGTATATAACATAACAGGGGCTTAATAAATGTCTGTTTATTAAATGAATAAATAAATAAAGAATTCAAGGGTGAAGGGGAATCTGTTTTTAAAGGTATCACCACTGTCTAGGCCTTTATGCACAACCAACATGTTCAGAAACCCATATTGAGCCACCAAAGGAAATGTTGTTAGACAGTGGGACAGGTGAGCAAATATTATGACTAATCTCAGAAAAGCAACCAAAGGCCACACTCTTCTAGGAGGTTGTGTGCAATAGTATCTAGTTTAGGGAAAAGAGGAAATGTTTATTTTTTAAATTTTCAATATTCTTGTCAAATACATCAATGTTTTTATATAAATATAAAATTAATATAAGGCGATTTAATATAATAAAACTAACCAAAACCTCTTAATATTTTCAAATATTTGATAGAATATGAAATAAATTTGAAAATTTATATTCAATTAACTTAATAAATTAATTAAGATATCTATTTTGCTAATCAAGAAATAATGCAGAAAAAAGTATTTTTAATTATCTCAAAGACAAAATAGTTTTAATGTTTAGGTCGTTCCTTTCCTAACTTTTCTCTAAGCATAATTTTTACCTGGAAATAGAATATATATGTACTTTTGTATATCATTCCTTTACATTATAACATAAACTGATATTTATTAATGCCATTTGAATGGTTATATATTTTTAATATATTTGTTTAAACAAAATACAAGGGGAGAGCCTCCAAAAAAGGGATCTTCTTCTTTGGGTTGGACCCTTATAGTACAGGTTTTCCCCACTAGGTGAGTGTTCTAGAAACCCATCTGTATCAGTGTACCAAATGGCATTGTTATGAGAGGCTGCATTAAGCTTCAGTGAATTTTTTTGATGACTCAAGTTTGCCAATTTCATAATGGGTAATTTAAGAGTGCATATGCACACACCATGCTACACATTCAACAGTTTTTGACAAAAACAGCATGACCCTTGTGCCCCACCCTCCCTATTCACCTGATCTTTCCCTGAACAACTTGTTTTCTTTCCCGGGACTAAAAAAAAAAAAAAAAAAAAAAAAAAAAAACCTCAAAGGGAAATATTTTGCCAATGTGAAAGAGATGAAACAAACAAACAAACAAAAATGACAGAAGCACTAAAAGGCATCAAAATCGATGAGTTCAAAAATTGTTTTAGGACTCAATGCTTAGGACTTCCAGCCAAGATAGAGGCCTAGACAGACACACTGTGCCTTCCTCCATATTTAAGAAGGAATACAACTACCTCAAAACTAGAGACAACCAGAAGTTTCAGAAAATTGAACTGCATGGAAGTCCAACAAAGAAATAAAGAATATTCATCCAGACAGGTAAGAGGGGCAGAGCCAGGGCAGAGAGGACGTGGTGTGGTGGCAGCAGCTGCAGATCGGTCAAAAGCATGGTCACACATTTTAAGAACTAGGGAGGGATACTTGGGGAGCACTCCCAGCACCAGACAAGACCACACAGCTCATGGTCCCAGCACCGGGGAAAATAAAGCCTCATTGCTTCTGACTGTGCAAATCAGTAGGGTTTGGGTCAGAGGAAGAAACCACTGATTCTAAGTAGAGTCTGCTTGTTTAAAGGGCCCCCACAGTCCTAAAACATCTGCAGACCGACCCACCCTGGGACCAACAGTCAGGGCAACAGCAAGAGAGGCGCCAGTCCCATATGGAAGTGGGAGAAGTGTCTGGTAAAGGGACAAGTGCTGAGCAAGCAGCTTTATTCCCTCTCATACCCCTCCCCCACATACAGCACCACAATGTGGTGAAACAGGTCACCCTGTACTGACAAATACCTAAGGCTCTGCCCCTTACAACATAACAGTCATGATAGGTCTACTTAAGACACAGAGGCAAACAAACACAGGAGGAGGCAGAGAAGTATGGTCCAAAAGAGGGAACAGATCAAGTTCCAGTGAGCAAACTAAGGGATTAGGAAGGAGATAGCCAACATAACAGATGAGGAGATAGCCAACCTAAAAGATGCAGAGTTCAAAACACTGGTGATAAAGATGCCCACAGGCTTGAAAGATATGCTCAAGTACGGCAAGCACATAAGGGAAGAAGTGAAGGCTATGCTAAATGAAATGAAGGAAAATCCACACAAAACCAATGATGAAGAGAAGGAAGCTGGGGTCCAAATTAATGATTTGGAACATAAAGAAGAACTAAACTGTCAACCAGTACAGAATGAAGAAATGAGTATTGAAAAAAATGACGAGAGGCATAGGAAATTCTGAGACACTTTAAACATACCAACATCTGAATAATAGGGGTGCCAGAAGGAGAGAGGACAAGCAAGAAATTGAAAGATTATGTGAAAAAAATAGTGAAGGAAAACTTCCCAAATCTGGTGAAGTAAATGGACAGAAAGTTCAGGAAGCACAGAGGGTCCCAAACAATCTAGAAGCAAGGAGGACCAAACCAAGACAAATCATAATTAAAATGCCAAACCTTCAAGATAAAGACAGAATCTTAAAAGCAATAAGAGGAAAGCAAAGAGTTACCTACAAAGGGGTGCCTATAAGATTCTCAAAAGAAACTTGGCAGGCAAGAAGTATTCAATGTGATGAAAAAACAAGGACCCACAACCAAAATTACTCTATCCAGCAAAGCTCTCATTTAGAATAGAAGGACAGATGTAGTGCTTCCCAGACAAGATAAAGCTAAAGGAGTTCATCACCATCAAGCCATTATTATAGGAAATGTCAAAGGGACTTAAGAAAAAGAAGATCAAAATTATGAACATTAAAATGACAACAAACTTACAACTATCAACAACTGAATCTAAAAAATAAAAACAAAATCCAACTAAGCAAACCAGAATACAAACAGAATCATAGGTATGGGGATCATTTGGAGGGTTATCAGTTGGGAGGGGGAAGGGGGAGAAATGGGGAAATGGTGCAGGGGTTAAGAAGCATAATTTTTGGTACAAAATAGACAGAGAGAAGTTAAGAATAATATAGGAAACAGTGAATCCAAAGAAGTTATATGCACAACCCATGGACACAAACTAAGGGGGGGTGAGATTGCTAGAGGGAAGGGGGTTACTGGGCAGAGGGGAGCAAAGGGAAAAAAATGGAACTACTGTAACAACATAATCAATAAAATATACTTAAAAGAAAAAAATTGTTTGAGCTGTGGAAAAATGTCTCAATAGCTGTACTTCATCAAATGGAGAGTACTTTGAAGGTGACTGAAGTTTAAACACGTGAGAATAAATACACATTTTTAAAATAAATAAATTCCACTTTTTTCTGAGCTGCCCCTCATGTATTTATTAGATGCTTAGACATTAAATGCAGAAATTACAGAGGTAAGTAAAACAGACCAAGTGTCCAACATTATTTTTATTAATTAGTTCCCTCATTTTGAAAATACTTTGGATGATAATCAAAGGGACATGAATTTACCAAATAACTGTATTTGCATTTGAAAGCCTAGTGACAAAAAAATATTTTATAACACAGCTTTTCATATAATCCTAAACTAAGTATTAGTTTACTTTAACTTCATTTTACTTGTAAGACAAAATTTGACTTTTAAGGAAGCCTATTTCTTAAACCTAAAGTTAAACAAGTAAAACCCCAACCATAAACAAACACAAGTAGAGACTTGTTTCTTAAGAATCACTAACTTGATTTTAGATTCTAACTTTTTAAAACAAATGAGAAACAGTAGTGCCATGTGGCTTTCTGTCTAAAACATTTTTATGTTTATATATCAGCCAGACTGTCATTGTCCTGCATCTGTTATATTACAGTAACGTTATTCATTGTAATTCCTTGTTTGTTCAACCAAAAGGCTCTTTGGGTTTGGTTTCCCCCCACATTTTTACAGATGAACTGTGTTATATATGCACAGAAGTTATTTTTACGCTTTACTTGTGAAACTTAACTGCTTGCATGTGTAAAAAGCATACAAACTGTTGCATTCTGCTTCAGTGCCATAAAAAACCTCAACCATCTGTAGCTCATCACTTTCTTGGTCAATTATAGATGAAGAAAGTCCTGAAATACTGGATAGATAATTCATCAAATACAACCAAGGGTATTAGGCTTTCTGGAAGCCATTTCCAAATTAAGGTAGTAACTGCTATTGTTTGACCATGCTCCCTCGTTTATTTCCTTGAGCATTAAACAGCACTTGGAAAAGGTATTAGCCTCCTGAAGGACTCAGTACTGTCATTTCAGTTTCTTAATTAGAAGCTGAGGGCTAACCAAAAAAAAAAAAAAAAAAGAGTGCAATGTTACACAGCAAAGGTTTTATGTTTTTCATGGAAGGTCCCTTTAGTAGCTTGATATTGGGGAATTAAATTCAATTGACACCTCCAAAAACCTAAGTAGGACTAGTTTTTAAAAACAATTGCTTTTTATGTTATTAATGACATCTATCTGTAATTGTAGTTTACCATATTTTTAAATTTATAAAACATTATAACTTATCATATCATGTTTTTCCCATAACATAAAATATATCATTGTGCATTTTTGAAGTTACATGTATTTGGTTGAGAATATGTGTTAAAGTATCTTTGGAAATAAATTTTTTGTAAATCAAATATGAGAAGGAAGAAAGATGGTTTGAAACGGATGGAAGGGATATATACATATGTTTCTAAGACTTACTTTAGCAAAGATAATTCCTGAATGGTGTGAGCTAGTTCTGACCCCCTCCACACTAAGTTCACGAAACACCCTAGTTTTCCAGTCTTCAAGATCAATTTATCTGTCAATTTGCTCTTTTTCCTTTATCTATAGTTATCTGCCATAGATATTCTCATTGCTGGCCACTTACTGACATTTAAGACCACACTTGAAAGTAAATACTCCCATGACCACCAAATCAAAATCAAACTTTCATTCTCTTCTTGCCAAGTGTTCTAAATCATATCCACCTTGATCTCAGGCATGCCTTCCCTCCCTTTGCCTGCCTGCCTGCCTGCCTGCCTTCCTTCCTTCCTTCCTTCCTTCCTTCCTTCCTTCCTTCCTTCCTTCCTTCCTTCCTTCCTCCCTCCCTCCCTCCCATCCTTTTTCCTTCCTTTCTCCTTTCCTGCATATATCACTGCTGAACTATCTGGTTCATTTGCAGACCAGTCCTCCCTCCTCCATATAGATACTCTATATTTCTTGTTTTACAACTTTGTTGTCAATACATAGAATGGTACTAGGTACATAAATATTTGTTGAAAAATAAAAAAAACTAAACTAGTTGATTTAAGCAAAGATTCTTATAATTTTAAAGAGATAATACAAAAGCAATTGCCTCCAAGTCTCCTATAGTTAAATCATTCTATATATACAAATACACTTTTCTCCTTGGGATATAATATAGTCATATATTAATTTATATTTACTAATAAAATTTTATTATTATTATTTTCTAACTATTCTGGATTGTCATCATTGATTTTCTTTTTCACCTTAAAGCAACTTTAAAAACAATTGCAGTCACTGTTGTTTTTAATTTCTGGATAATTTTGATATTTGAATGTTTATAACTGACTTTAATGTTTCTTTCTCATTTTTACTCACTCTTTTCAGAAAATATTTTCTGTGTCTACTTAACTTTAGAAAGTTATATATATTTTGTTTTGGGTGAAACACATAATCATGTTTGGTAAATCTTTCTTGCATTGCTAGGAAAGATTATTCCAATAGATAATGAAGTCTAAAGTTGGTTTACTAAATCAATACTGATAATTACTTTATTCATATTCTTTACATCTTATTAATTTCTTTTCTATTAAAACAATGTTAGATAGTGGTGAGCAAAACTGTATACTAATACTGAATTTCCTTTGATTTCTTTGTACTCTGTCTATATATTTTTCATGATGTATTTTTATATTTTGATATTTGGCTTCTAAACTTCCTTGAACTCAAACCATCCCTTTGGATTGTCCTGTTTTTGCCTACCTTTGTTTTATTTAACACATATTGTCTTGAATTTAAATGTCTGATATTTATATGAAAAAAATTAACTTCTTTTTAAGTATTTCCTGCTCTTTTCATCTTTTCTCATATCACTCTCTTGCATATAAAGAGCAAAGGTGCCCCCTTTTTGACCCAATAGGAGAATTTACCTCATCTACATTCATATGTAAATTTATTTATTTAAACTTTATATCTTTATTTTATTTTTATGTGAATTCTTGCTTTTAAGGCTTTTGCATTTGCTATTTTCTGATAGTTTGGGTTTTATCGTTTACTTTTTGTTGTTTTGTCATTTAATATTTTATTATTCCACCACCTCTAGCAATTATATTTTTAAAATAATATATAACTACAAAATCCACTAATGCACTTGTTAATTTTCAAGATTATTAAAATCTTATTAATTACTATGGAGAAATTAATTTTTCTCTTTTTTTCCAAATTACCTAATTCTTTATACTTTCCATATTTTATTATTTTTCTAATTATTCAAAATTTAGTGATGTACTTTTCATTCTGTTTTGTAATCATAATTCCCCAAACTAAATGCATATATGCTTTTATAATCATAATCCTCACAACTAAACTTATATGGTTCAGATTATTTAAATATACCAAAGTTAAGATCAGTACTTTACCTATAACATAAATTAACTCTTTGGGAAAATCTCAAATTTAGCATGAGAACCAATTATGCAGGTTATAATGATTTTTACTTATTAAGTAAGCAATAAGCATAAGTACCTAGTGTTAGAATTATTAAGTAAGCAATGCTAAGTCCATTGTTCCAATCTACAAAAAAGGAAGGACAAGTGTAACTGCTTAAAGTGAGTCATCCACCTCCATCTAACTCACATTTGCTTAGAAATTTGCTAACTAGTTTTTACACAAATTTCATTATAGACAGATAAATAAAACACTTTATTTTTCAGGATCATTTTTCTGGGAATTAAATTTTTGGTTGACAAATTTATTTATTTTATTTTTGTTTGTACTTTAAACATATTCTGAGTCTTTTGGCCTATATAATCTCTGGGAAGCCTGTAGTTATTCTTGTCTTGTTTCTTTATGTAAAGGGTCATCAAGTTTTAGATGAAGGTTTAGAGAGCAAACATTTTAGGCATTGTCCTCCCACATGTTTGTCATATAACCCCCTCCCTCTGTTTTACAACCATTTAAAATGTAAACATTCTTGACTCAGGAATCATGTACAAAAAGTTCATGCATTAAATTTGTCAATCTGTGCCTTTGTTTTTTTCTGGCTGTTTTTAAAACTATGTTTTATTTTAATCATTTGTTCCTTGAAATTTGAATATGATCCCTTGGTGTGGTGGTCTTGTATATCTTTCTGCTTGGAGATTTACTGAGTTTCTAAGACCTGTGAATTTTATGTTATTGGATATTGTTTTCTTTACAGGGTTTTAGATTTCGTTCTGATGAATAGTTAAATAACTTCCCAATCAGTTTGAACTTTTCTGGGTTTGCTTTTAAGCTTTGTTATAGCATGGCCAAAGCAGCCTTTAATTTTGGACTAATGTAGTCTACTTCTAGAGTATGACTTTTCTAAGGACTCTATCTCATGACTCATTTATGCTGAGGGTTGTTTTTTTTTTTTTTTTTTTTTCCACTCTGCTTGGTAGTAACACAAACTGTTACTAGTATTGTGTAAGTTTCCAGAAGTAATTGATCTACTGTTTTCCTGTTTCTTTATTTTATTCATTCAAATCAGTTTTCACCTCACATATGTGCACATAGTTTTTAGGCAGTGACACGAGGTGACCCCTCTGCAAATCTTCAGGTCTTCATTTACAGTGTTCTCCTCCCTAGCTCTCTGCATTGAACAATTTATCTCACTATTCTGCCTTAACTCTGATATTTGACTCTTAAACTCAGTAAGACTTCCTTTTTTTCTCTTTACCTTATAGTCTGAACACATCTTCTGGGAAGTAGTCTGGGGAAAATTTGAAACTTACTATGTTTGTTTCTCTTCTCTGGGAAATAATTCTTTGTTGACTCGTGTAATGTTGAAAGGTAGTGTTTCATTTATAAGTCCCAGTTTTCTAGTTATTCATAGCAGAATAACAATCTCTGTACAATTGTGGATGAAAACAATAGCTTTGATTTAACAAGGCACATTTCATAAGATATAAACAAAGATATAGAAGGCAAACCAGAAATGCTATATGATAAGAAAAAAATAGATAAGCTTTAAAGATCATTTTCTGGATATGTTTGTTAACCTTGAAAAAGGCTGTGTCAGGAGAGTTGTAAGAGCTGAAGAAAGAATGCAGTGTTTGAAGAGATGAATTGGATTTAGAAAAAGGAAGTCAGAGTATAGATCAAACATTGAAGAATTTTAACTGTGAAAGGGAAATGAGCTTGTGCATTAGTAGTATAAGCATAAAAATGAACAATAATCTTAATAGGTGTGATAAGTTTCACTATATTTAAAATAGAAAATAATTAAAGCATGATTAAAGACACCTGTTGATAAAATAAGTAATAAATAAAGGTTACTAAATAGAAGGTCACTATGTTGAGGATATTTTAATTAATAAGTTTTATTTTGCTTTTGAAATTGAAGTAAAAGAAAGTACATATTGAATGGGAATCAATGTTCTGAGAATATTTGAGAAATTTTAAGATTTGGCTCAATTTATAAGGGGCTTACAAGGCATATTGAATGATCAGGATCAGTTCAACATGACATCAGGGGTAATTACATTATATGAGATTTATGTGATTTTCTTCAACCTTGTTTGGGATTTCTCATTTAGAAGCAGATTATCCAAATTATCAGATTCATCCTTGTTGAAGGTTTGTCATTCCGTTCAGATGAAAGTGATAATACAATAAGGCAAGGGGTCAGATATATTTGGAAGTGAGCTATGGAAGATGTATATTAAGTGTTCCAGATAGAAAATACAGAAAATACGGCAGGTTATTGATTGGACTAAATAGTAATGAACAATTGATTAGATTTTCTGCTTCATCTGTTAGAGTTATTCACCCATGGATTCCAAAACCACTCTAAGTATCATGGGAATAAGTATATATTATATAAACTTTAAACGAATGTAAAAGAAGCTGGAGAAGTTAATGACTGGAAGAGAATTTTGAAACATATGAGGAAGAGGCATGAACTAATTATTCCTCCTAGATGCACATGCTAGTGGACAACTTAGAGCTTTCAGGGAAATCAGAGACGCCAAGCATATCTAGCCACTCGATGAACTTCACAGAGAGGCCATTTAGAAACCATTTCTGTGATGACAATGCCATCTAATTTTCCTGGGACTGTTCCAGTTTTAGCACCAAAAGTCCCATCTCCAAGGAACCTCCTCAGTCCCAGGCTTGATTAGTAATCTTACTGTTACCTCTATGTAATCATTGCTCCTTGGTTATGAGCATGAAGCAGCTGTTGATTTTCAGGACAGAGACAATGGTGAAAGAGTAGATAAGACCAAGCTTTTCTTGTTCGTATTTACTACTATGTCTGTCCACTGATGTACCTGATGGTAATGGTTTTCTGACAGTAGGATAGCTCTACAGCTTCAGATATACCTTTCAAATTCCACTGAAGTTTTCTCTCATGTCAATTCTGACCCAGTATAATACAAGGAAGGAAATTCTTGGAAATAGTTCCCAGCTTAACTACATTGACATTGTACAACTTAGCACACCTCAGAAGAAGGACATGGATAAATAAGAGTGAATAAGTGCTATGCATATACGAAAAGTAATTTACAATATTAGTTTGCTGTTTCATAATTTCAGAGGTATGATTTTTTTTTATGATTGAAAAATGTCAGCACATGACAGGGAATTCAGAAATTAATGTGTGAACTAAAGTGCTGGGGATTCACAAGGTCAAGGAAATGGCATGTATAATTCTTTCAGATGATTGATAATTTTATCTTGAGACAAAAAAATATTGTGAGTGAGGAAGGAGGTCTAATTATACAGTAGATAGAAAAGAGTGATGAAGAAGGATAGAGTGGCCTGATATAATGAGGAGGCAATGAGGATGTGGGAGATCAGAGGTTGTTACCCTTTTCTAGCTTTAAAGCAATGAACAAACTAGTGAGAAGAGTGCATTCTCAGCATGGGCCTGCATGGTTTTTGGCAAAAAATGTTGAAAATTTTCAATGAGAGTTTGCAGCCATAAACACTACTCATTTTTTTCTTTTCTTTTTTTCTTTTTCTTTTTTTTTTGTGTGTGTGTGTGTGTGAAAGTAATAATTTAATTCCTATAAATTAATACATAAATATCCTCTCCATGTAATAAAGCTCAATCCTTAAACCAGACCCAATATACACAATATACCTTTTAAAATGCACATAACAATTTATGCTTTTTCTGCTTATTTGTTAAGAGAAAGACCCTACAGAGGGTGCTGGCAGTGTTCAGAATGTGGCTCCCCCACCAGCAACATCAGCATTGCCCGGGAACTTGTAATAAATTATAAGTACAATTCTTACTCTTAAAGCAGATATTCTTGCAAGTATAATAGAAAAACTTGGATGGGAGCATACTATTGAGATATTGGGTCAGGGAAGAAGTGAGTAAACACTAAGTACACACTTAGGCATATGAGGATAGAATTTATTACCCAAATTCATGAACATAGTAGCTACTTAAATATTAAACCTCTGAAACTCAAGCTCTAAACTTGTCATTTAGACATTTAAAATATAAATATCTTATGGAGTCAAAAGACATGTTAGCCAATCAATCTCAAAAGTACAGAAAGTACAATTTGAAACATACTTATGATACTGTAATGCTTACTCTTCAGTTTTGCTTCAAGTTAGTATATAAAATTCTAAACTTATTAATATTATTTTCTTTACATCAAACACTAATATGTAATGTATTATATAATAGCAAGCTTGTTTAACAGTATTTTTAATTATAAATACTAAGAAGTTCTGAATAACAGTAACTTTATTTCTCTAGAGAGGAAATTTGACAAAATGATACAATATAACATAATAAAATTGGCCTTGCTCAGTATTAAAGTTGTGATTTGGGGTAAAAAATCAAGTTAAGTCTATGAGTTTTTAAAACTTGAATTAATTACCCCGGGAGTCTTTATCAGTGGCCTTGGAGAGAAAACTAATGAAACTTCATTATCCAGCTTTGCCTTTCCTCACTTTAATATGAGGTACAATACTAAAGAAATAGTTATGTCAAAAGATGATGGTAAGTATATTAATTTAATCTCCTTCTAGTTATCAACTGTCAAATTTCATGAAAACTTGTGATAATAAGATCAGTGTTAGCTATTCAAATAAAGATAACAATGTAACCTAAAATACATTTAAAAAGTGAATGTATTGGATCAAGAAATAGTTCTCATGATTAAAATAGACTTCAGTAGAAGAAAATCCTTAACTGATGTTATGTTATGAGAAAACATAAGTGACTTTCACATATACACCTCCAAAGATGTCTAACAAAAACATAATAGAATAGTATCATTAGATGTGTATAAAAATTCAAATCCCTACAGAGGTTGCCATAGATCTTAATTATCAAGCTCAAAAAAAACCATGTATATACTTCAATCATTCCAAAATTAGTAGTGCCTGAGGGTCATATACAGTTGATATCCTTGTCATTAGTCAAATTCTTCTCCTATGTTATATCGACAGATTCTTATTTTTATAATATTCTCTGTTTATTTATCCCAAAGAGAAGGCATTCTTAGTCACTTAAAAATTAATATTATCACTTTTACTATCTCTCCAAAATTACTATATTATTTACATTTATTATGTTAAATCCAACATAACATTAATAATATTAGTAGTTGTTTCTTTTTATAGTCAATATTTATTTATATTTAACTCATATCTACTTTTTATGTCACTCTTTAATTATTTCCTTCCTACATTTCCATATTTCTAGAAGGGGTCATTTTTCTTCTTAAAGGGCTCTCTTTATAATTTATTTTAGTGCAGGTCTACGGGTATTGAAGGCTTTCAGTTTTTGTTTTGATGAACATGTGTTTACTTTTACTTCATTTTTGAAGGACATTTTCTTTTTTGTGGGAGTGGTTATATAATTTCTATACAATTTACTCTAAAGATGCCATTCATTAACTTCAGATTTTCAAAATTTATGCGTTTAGTACTTTATTTTGTTCCTTTAAAGGTAACATGGTATTTTTCTTTTCATTGACTTTGTGGAATATATTTTTATTTTCTTCTGGTTTTCTTTGCATTTATTCTGATTAATATTTGCACTTTTTGAATATATGACTTGTGTCCATTTGTGAATTTTGGAAAATATTCAGCCATTATCTTCTCATCTGTCTCTCTCTCCCCCTTTCTCTTTCTCTCTCTCTCCCTCTCCCTCCCTCTTCACCTAATGGTACCTTAATAAATAACATGAAGATTTTCCCACTGTTTTTTTCTATTTCCTTATATGTGCTAATATTCAAGTATTTTTCTGGCATATTTTTCAGTATACTTAGAATCTGTTCTGCTACAACAAAGTTTCTGTTAAATCTATTTATTGAGCATTCTTTCTGGTTATTTTATTTCCTGGTTCCACAATGTGCACTTGAATTTGTTGTTGCATATTACAATTATCTGATGCCTTAAACCATCTTTATTGATATTTTCTCTATTTTTGTGAACATGTTGACTAGTTTATAGATGTGTCTAAAAATTCCAAAGTCTAGATCACCTGTCAGTTTGTTTTCTTTAGGCTTTAAGCCAGTTTTTTCTTTTTATCGTTTTTTATTGTTATTCTATTACAGTTGTCCCAATTTTTCCCCTTTTGCCCTCCCCTGCCCATCCCACTCTCTCCTCCCACATTCAATTCCCATACTGTTGTCCATGTCTATGGGTCATTCATATATGTTCTTTGACTAGTCTCTTCCCCTTTCTCCACCATTATCCTCCTTCCCCCTCCCCTCTGGTCACTATCAGTCTGTTCCATGTTTTCATGCCCGTGCTTCTATTTTGTTCCTTAGTTTACTTGGTTCACTAGATTGCTCTTATAGGCAAGATTACATGCTATTTGTCTTTCACTGACTGGCTTATTTCACTAAGCTTAATACTCTCCAGTTCCATCCATGCTGTAGCAAAAGATAGAAGTTCCTTCTTTCTTTCTGCTGTATAGTATTCTACTGTGTAAATGTACCACAGGTTTTTGATCTGCTCATTTACTCATGGGCACGAAGGCTGTTTCTAGCACTTGGCTATCATCAATAGTGCTGCTATGAACATCGGGGTGCATAAGTTCTTCTGAATTGATGATTCAGGATTCTGGATAATGTGCTGTCGTTAAATGCTAAGCCTTATGTATAAAATTTTATAAGGTCCATGAGTGATTTTTCTTGTTACATTTAAGATGCACCATTACCTTTGTAAGAAGACTAACAACCTTAATTTACTTCAGATCAAAATTACTAAAAGTTGTATTGCCCTTTAAATAATTCTCTACTCACTGGATCACCTCTGGTTCTACAAAAAGCACAGCCTTCTAGTGGTTCCAAGTCATTCTGGGATGTTCTGCAACTCTGTCGTCGTCGGCAGCCGTCCGTCTCGAGAGACGATGGTGTAGCTTCTTAAGAGTCTATCTGCACCGCCGAGAATGGCTGTGCAGTCCGACTCGGGAGTGACATGGTATCTGTCTCCTCCCGTGTTGAATCGACATCTTGCGATGACGCTGAAGCTACAGAGCCTGGGCAGGGTAATATGGAGGGTCTGCTGTTGCCCATGCAGCAGACCCCCCTCTCTTCGCAGCTGAAGGGTCCAAGGGAAAGACGGAGTCGATACAGCTTGGGTTCAGGTGCGCCGCAGGAGTTGCCGGTGTTGACTACAACATCAAACCGCCTTAGGGACTCCGGCTCCGGATTTTCTGTCAGGGTTTACTCCCTTAGCCTTTCCCCTGAAGAGGTATGCCGCAAGGCAGCGGAGGTTTTTTGGAGTCAGAGTTTTCCTTCTCTGCTGTACTCTGACTGGAAGATCGAACCAGCGACACTTAGCTCGCAGGCCGACGCTCAATCCACTGAGCTAAACCAGCCAGGGCTCTGCAACTCTGATATACATATAAACTGATACATAAATCCTCCAATATCTATTTGTTGTCTTTGGGGTCTGAAAAATTGCTACAAGATAATTTTATCTATATTTCTTATTAATAGCCCATTCCCAAGGTACCACAATCTGATCCTTAGCCTTTTGCTCTGTTCTCAGAATTGGAAAGCCCACTTCAGGAAATAGCATAATGTCATACCAAAGTTCACTATGATTCCCATTTCCCTAGAATTATGCTCCCTCCAGTCCTTGTGGCCTTAAAAAACTACATAGGCCTTCAAGCATATTAAATTTGTTTGCTTATTTATTTTTTATAATAACTTGCTGTTATCTTCAGGATAATTGATCTGCTGAAAGATAAGTCTTTTTCTCCAAAAACAGGATTATAATATTTTTATGTTATTCTGGTCATCACATTAAAATTTAAGTATCATTTTACAAACAAAACTTTAGTCATCTTTGAAGACAAAATGTTTAGATGTCTGTCTGCCATCAGAAGTATATTTCAAGTATTTCCAGTTGCAAGTGACTAAGAAAATTAATTCAACCAAAATATAATTATGCAAATTTCTCATGAGATGAGCTGCTTATACTGAAAGAAGTGTTCAGCATCTATTCCATAATAATTTCTTTTATTTCTATATGGCATATATTCTTCCCAAATAATAAATGCACACACACAGTGGAGCCTCAAACAATGAGTGGTTAGGGCCGCTGACTCCTGTGCAGTCAAAAATTTGTATATAACTTTTTTACCTCTTAAAAACTTAACTTGTTCCACAGTGTCTGGGGAATTTGTTCCAGGACCTCCTGAGATGTGATGCTCAAGTTCCCTATATAGACTCCCATAGATCAAGACATAAAATTGTCCCTCCACAACTCTGGACCCACAGCTAAAGATTAAAGACAGTCTAGGTATTTATTGAAAAAAAATGCATGTATAAGTTAACTCATGTCGTTCAAACCCATACTGTTCAAGGGTCAACTGTGTATTTAAATAATTTGGTAAACAGTAAGTAGTCACCATCTAAAGAACTGTAATTTTTAAAGTGTTCCAAAATTTTTTGGTAAAAAATAACATATTATATCTGTACCTCATAAAAATAAACTTGAGCTTGCTCAGTAACTGCAGGCAACAAAAATTAAATGGAAATAGAGAGGATATGAATAATAATTTAAAATTTACTGTGTGGAGGTCTTCCTAAGTAAGAAGTAAAACCAGAAGCTATGATTTACAAAAGTTACAGATTTAACTAAAGAAGTTAGTCACATACATACATACCTTTTCCAACACTTAATGTCATAATTGCCCAATTGCTGAACTGACAGAGATATTTTTCTATTAGTCACTACTGAGGTTTGTTTCCAATGGCACACAACTACAACATTAACACCCAACACCAATTCCCAAAATCTTGAATATTCTAATAATCAGTAGAAACACCACAGATATAATTTCTCAAGTCCATTATGACATTAAGCTTATATATTCAACCTTGTTTTTATTATTTGTACAACTCTAACTCTCTTGGTGTTTCAAAAATAAAGTATGTGGTCAGCCATTTTTAAATACATTTTTGTAAATAACCTCAAGAATTTTGTGCCACATTGCTCTATGAGTTTTTTCTCTGTATCTGCACTGAGCATCATTAATTAATAGATAAAATTTCATACTCTATACATAGAATTTATTGTAAAATTGGTAAACCCATAATTCAAATGAGCCTTCAATAAAGCCTACACTTATAATCTTACAATAATTTGGGTTCCTAAGCTTAAAAATTATATATGTGCATTAGTCAAAGTTTTCCAGAGAGGTAAAACAACAGGATATGCAAGGTCTGTCCGGAAAAAGTACAGCCATTGTTAATATAAAGAGAACAGTTGACACATTATCACTGTAACCTGGCAGCCAAGGAGAGTGGACTGGAATGCACATTCATGAATAATGACAACCTCACTGTACTAGTCGTTGGGGGTGGTAGATGCCATTGAGTGAGCACATGTACTGTGTGGCCTTCGTATTCAAAATGACTGAGCAAGTAGAGCAACAGATCTGCATCATATCTTGCATTAAGCTTGAACAGTCCTCCACAGAAACTAGTTGGAACTGTGGATAACTGGAAATTGGCAGTTTCATCATGACAGCACACCCACTCATGCATCACATCTTGTGCAGAGTTTTTTGGCCAAACATCAATTAACCAGGTGACTCATGTGCTCTATATCCTAGAATTGGTGTCCTGTGACTTCTGGCTTTTCCCAAAACTAAAATCATGTTTGAAAGGGAAGAGTTTTCAGACTGCTGCTGAGATTCAGGAAAATACAACGAGGCACCTGATGGCGATTGGGAGAACTGTGTGAGGTCCCAAGGTGCCTACTCAGAAGGGAACTGAGTCGTCGTTGTCCTATGTACAATCTTTCTTGTATCTTGTATCTTCTTCAACAAATGTCTCTGTTTTTTATAGTTCATTGCTGGATACCTTCTGGACAGACCTTGTTTAAGAGTTGTGTGTAGGTCTCACTGAGAATGATTTTTGTTTCAGGCTTGAGGCACAATTCATTTTTCAAAAAACCTCATTCTTTGTGTTTAAGACCTTCAACTGATTGAATAAAACCCAAGCACTTATGAAGGATAATCTGTTTTACTTAATGTTTACTGATAATAAATATTAATCATATGTTTACTTCACAGCATCATCTAATCTGACCAAAAACTTGGGACAATAGCCTAACTTAGTTGACATATAAAATTAAGCATTGCAATGTTGTCTTTCTCTTTCTCATGCACTCACACACATGTTATAATTTCTTATATATCTTATAATATCATATAAACACATTTATCTATCTATATAATAAAAATGTATAATCTGGAAAATATATTAAAGTGTAATCGGTGTGTTTTAGTGAGGGGGGGCATATGCACAAAAACAAATGTTACATGATAACTATAACATATTCTTAAATTGGGAACAATATATATTTAATATAACCTGTTGATACATAGTATATCATTTATAACATATAATGTATAATATAATATATAATCATATAATGTGATATGTTTTAACACTGTAATATATATTATATATTATTTTCTTTCCCCAAGCAGTAATTAATAGCTTTTAAATACTCACTCAAAATCACAAAGACACATCACTGAAAATTAGGTAAAAGATAATTCAAAAATTTCTCTGGAAAAATGTACTGAATGCAGTAATTGAAGCTACTATGAATAAATAAGGATTATCAATTATTATTTTCCTATTGAGTCTACAAGTGAATTTTAGAATAAAAATCATTAAAAGGTCATCTTGATATAATGGGAGTAAAATATTTGGAAGAGAAAAATTTTATTAAGCCCAGTGCTGAAGTTTTATTATGTTTAAAAAGCATAGTAATATGGTACTTTTAAAGCAACAAATGTTTATTTTTTGAAACTTTTTTCTTTAAATTACTTTTTAATTGGGAAAAATAAAATAATTGTATTTAAGGCAGTAAAATATAGATGATTTATTGTGAATGGGGTATGGACCAAGATTGTTTGTTATGCCAATTCAGTGAGTCATAAAATTTAGAAACTTTAAAACAACTCATTCCAATCCAAGTTAGGATATATTTATATTTAGAATCTTCTTGTGTACATTCCCATTAATAATCTTAGATAAACAAATATGTTAAAAGTGTACTAGCATCACACACTTTGAAAATCACTACTGAAGTGAGCAATGATTACTTTTGTGTGTGTGTTTTGAAAGTTATATTTTTGCCTACTGGACCATGAGAAACAGGGGCCTTTGAAACATGGGTTCATGAAAAAAAGAAGGAATCTACAAGGAATAAGAATACTGAGCTTGTTCCTGAGGTGTAAAGAGCACACACACACACACACACAAAACGCATTTTACCTGGTTTTGTACTCTTGTATCACCATTCAATCGCATTCAACAGAATATCTAATTTAATATTTTACTATATCTATATATTTGTACTTGTATTTGTACAATTATCAGGTGAAGATAATGCAGATTAAAACTACAATTAGATATCACCTCATACCTGCCAGAATGGCTATCATCAATAAATCAATATACAACAAGTGCTGGTGAGGTTGCAGAGAATGGAAAACCCTTTTGAACTGTTAGTGAGAATGCAAAATGGTACAGTCATTAAGGAAAACAGTATGGAGTTTCCTTAAAAAATTAAAACTTCCTTCTGACCCAGCAATCCCACTTCTGGGAACATATTCTAAGAATCCTGAAACACTAATCAGAAAGGACATATGGACCTCTATGTTCATAGAAGCATTATTTACAACAGCTAAGGTCTGGAAATAGCCCAAGTGCCCATCAGTAGATACATGGATAAACAAACAAAAACAAAAAATGCAGTTCATCTACATAGTAGAATACTACTTGGCCATAAATAATGAAGACAATTTTACCCTTTGCAACAGCCTGCATGGAACTGGAGAATATTATGCTAAATGAAATAAGCCAGTCAGAGAAAAAAAAATACTGTATTATCTCACTCATATGTGGGATATAATGAACAAAATAAAATGAGAAACATAATAAAACCAAAGGTATGAATAGATGGGACAAATTGACAGATCTCAGAGAGAAGGGTGGAAGGACTGGGAGAGATTAATCAAAGAACATATATGCATATATACAAAGTCCATGGACACAGACAACAATATGGTGAAGGCCAGGTTTGAGGGTAGGGGTGGGGGTTTCATGGGGGTGGGGCAGCAGGGAAGGAATGGGAAACATCTGTAATATGTAGTGTCAACAATAAAAATATATTAAATAAAAAGGTAAAAGTATATACAGGCAATGAAAAAAAGTGAAGACAATGTAAAAACTTTTTTAAATTATGCCCAGCGACCTTTGCCTAATAAGAAAACATTCTCATGTTTGAGAAAAAGAGAAGCTGGTAAATGAGGTTGAAACACTTTTTAAAAGAGATGATTATGGAAGCATAATATTGAGCTAGAAGGAGGGAAATCAGACAGATTAATCTCATTACTAAAAAGTCAACAGGAAGAAATAAATTATATAAACAAAACATCTGGATTATTGAAGAGAAACTCATCAACATAGTAAGAAAAAATGTGTCTGCCCTCTGAATTAGGAAGGCACATCATAAAGGGAATAATCAGAACACTAAAAATGATTGCTGGTGCACTCGTAGCATACACGTGTTCTCCCTAATGAGATGTATAATTATAACAAATTGTATTCTAAATACGTATCTGTAATTTGGTAGACACTAATTTTCTTGTCAATTTAAAGATGTTTAAGCCACAGAAATGTGTCTTTTAAAAGCTTAGTATTTTGGGTTCCTTCATATATATTCCCAAAGGTGGGATATCTGGGTGGCAAGGCAGATAAATTTCTAATTTTTTGAGGTATCTTCACACTGCTTTCCACAGTGGTTACACCAGTCTGAATTCCCACCAACAGTGAAGAAGGGTTCCCTTTTCTCCACATCCTCACCAGCACTTGTTGTTTGTTGATATATTGATGACAGCCATTCTTACAGGTGTGAGGTGATATCTCATTGTGGTTTAATCTGCATTTCTCTGATGATTAGTGACTTTGAGCATCTCTTCATAAGTCTATGGCCATCTGTGACCCCTCTTTGGAGAAGTGTCTGTTCAGGTCCTTTGCCCATTTTTTAATTCGGTGGTTTGTTTTTCTCATGTTGAGTTTTTTAAGTTCTTTATAAATCCTGGATATTAACCCCTTATCAGATGTATCAGTGAATATGTTCTCCCATTCTGTGTGTGTGTCTTTTGTTGATTATTTATTTTGCTGTGCAAAATCTTTTTAGTGTAGCCCTATTTATTTATTTACTTATTTGTTTATTTATTTAGTTTCCCTTGCCTGGGGAAATATATTTGATAAAATTTTCAAAAGAACATAAGCACCCCTATGTTCATTGCATTGTTATTTACAATTTCCAAGATATGGAAGCAGCCCAAGTATCCATCAGTAGGTGAATAGATAAAACAGCTATGGGACATTTACACATTGGAATACTACTCAGCCTTAAAAAAGAAGAAAAATTTACCCATTGCAACAGTGCAGATGGATCTGGAGAACATTATGCTAAGTGAAATAAGCCAGTAAGAGAAAGACAAATGCTATATAATTTCACTCATATGTGGAATCGAACTAAACTAACAAGGAAAATGGTGACAGACTCATAGATGGAGAGCAGGATGACAGTTAGTGTGGGAGGAGTATGTGGAATGGAGGAACTGAGCAAAAAGATGACTCATGGATAGGGCCAACAGTGTGGTGATTGCTGGGAAGGAGAATATAAGGGATTAAATGGTAATGGAAAAATATAATAAATATTTAATTAAAAATGAATCAGGAAAAAGTAATAAAGATATAATAAAACCTTAACTTATTTTGGGACATATAAGTTAATATTTCAATCATTGAACAAAACACAGAGTAACTACTAAAATAAACCCTTTAACATGGTTCCTGATAAGATATGTAAAACATTATTTATGCTATAATAATGTTTGTTTTGAATTTGGAAGTGTAAGCCCAGTCACATAATCAAATAACCTATTCACAACTATGATGTGAAGGATGCCCAAATATTCTGTCACATTTTCCTCTTTGGTTGTTAAAGCCAATAAATAAAGATCAGTAGAAACACATCCTTGTTTATATAAAAGCGTGTTTATTGAGTTTGATGTAATAAGCAACATATACCCTAAAGGGATTCTCAAGAAAGTTGAACTTGGGAGACCGTTTTTAAGATTTAGGATTTAATAGTGCTTTTAAGGAGGCATAAAAAATGGAGAGATGAATATCAGATACTCTCAATAAATGAAGGCTTAAATTAAGTGATTGAAATTTTTAATAATTTGATTTACAAGACAAGAGTCTAAAAGTGGGCTATTGTATTGATTAGTTATGAAAGGGAGCTATTTAGTCATTTTTGTGTTACTAAGTGGCCTTGTGCCCATCATAGTCTGCACAACCATACCAATGTAGATTTTTCTGAGCTTCATAGCTTCCAACAATGCTATCGTTTGCCTTTTAAAAGCCAAATCACCAAAAATTCTTCGTGTCTTTAGGTAGTTTTGCCAAGATAAATTAAATAATAAAATGGTTCTGTAAATACTATACATTTAAACACAACAAAAATTTCACCCTTGTCTATTGTATTCTAGGAGCTATTATATATTATTTATATATTTTGTTTATTATTAATGCATATTATATTTATATTAACATATATTATCCACTTAAAGTTATTTTTGTGAAAGTTACTTTTATAATTTTGATGAAGACATCGATTTTCCCATATGACTCTAATTTTTATAGGACCACTTATTGAAGGAATTTCTCTGCATTGTCACTTTTTCTTGTAAACTACCTGTTTCTGGCACTTTATTCCACTGATCCCTTTGTCTATCCTGAAACAATACCACACTGTCTTAATCAACTTAGCTTCAACATAATTCTTAATGATCACCTTGTATTTTTGTAAATGTGTCTTGGCAATTTTTATATTAGCATTTTCACATGTATTAGAACTTATTTTTCAAGTTCCACTACATTTAATTAAGAATATATTGATTTAGCTCTGGCTGGTGCAGCTCAGTGGATGGAGCACCAGCCTGAGCACCAAAGGGTTGCTGGTTTGATTCCAAGTCAGGGCACATGTCTGGGTTGCTGGCCAGGTCTCCAGTTGGGGCGTGCGAGAAGCAACTACACATTAATGATTCTCTTCCTCTCATTCTCCCTTCCTTCCCCTCTCTCTAAAAATAAGTAAAATCTTAAAAATGTAAAATTAAAAAAGAATATATTGATTCTATAGATTACTGTGAAATGACATCTGTAGAGTATTATTTTATTCAATAAACATAGTATATATCAATAATAGTTAAAAGTTTTCTGTATTGATATAACTCAATAATGATGTATTACCTATTTTGCATATATTTTGTCATATTTATTTTAAAGTACTTGCTATTTTGATGTCACAACTCAGTGATGTAATAAAGCAGGGCATCTAAATAAACAATACTGAGATAAGTAAGTGATACAGTAACAAAATATGGAACACCCAAATATCCTTTATATTCATGACCCTACTTTTATTCGTAATTATTTGACATTCTTTATACCTTTACCAAAGGAGCACATATTCCTAAACACTACAGATTAGTTGTCCTGTATTTTGCAATTTCTATAAATACAGTTATACAATAAGAACTATTGTACTCAATATTATGTTGGGTCCCATCTGTACTTTTGTGTATCCATGTACTTGTTTTTAAATTTTTTTATTGCTCCTTCATTTGCAGTATGCAATTAATTTACCTGTTTACCTGTGTTATAGATATGCAGCTTGATTTTGGTTCATGGATAATATAATGATGTTATTATGCTTGGTGTGTATTTATTTGCATATACATGGGTACACATATTTGTTGAGCATAGATATAGAAGTGGAATTTCTCTGACATAACATATGCTTAGCTTTATTTAAAATGATTATGCTAATTAACTTTACTCACTGGTTGTGCAATTTTATACTTCTCCTTAAAAAAATTTTAATATTGTTTTATTTTTTGGCTTATAAACAATAAAATTTTGTTGTATTTTGTTATTACCAATTAATCCCCTTTATGCCACCTCCCCTACAATCACCACACTGTTGACCGCATCCATGAGTCCTTTCCTTTTTTGCACCATCGCTCTCCCCTCTAAATACCCCACACTGATCTGGCAGCCTGCTCTCCATCTATGAATCTGTCTCTTTTTCTTGTTAGTTCCATTTCTTCATCAGATTCCACATATGAGTGAAATCATATGGTGTTTGTCTTTCTCAGACTGGTTTATTTCACTTAGCATAATGTTCTCCAGCATATTGTCCATGCTACTTTAAAGGGTAAAATGTTCTTCTTATTTTATATCTGAGTGGTATATCACTGTGTAAATGTCCCATAGTTGATTTATCCACTCACCTACTGATGGACACTTGGGCTGCTTCTGTATCTTGGCCACTGCAAATAATGCTGCAATGAATATAGAGGTGCTTATCTTCTTCTGAATTAGTGTTTTGGATTTCTTTGGGTAAATTTCCAGAAATGGAATCTACTCCACAGAAGAAAATAAATTCAAAGTAGATTAAAGACTTAAATGTTTGACCTGAAACCATAAAACTCCTAGAAGAAAATATAGGCAGTAAAATCTCAAACATTGCTCCTTGCAAATTTTTAAAATATATATCTCCTCAGGCAAGGGTATCAAAACACAAAAATAAATGGGACTACATCACAGCAAAGGAAACAATTAACAAAATAAAAAGACAACCCACAGAATGGGAGAATATCTTCACTGATACATCTGATAAATGGTTAATAACAAAAATCTATAAAAAACTTACAAAACTCAATACCAAAAATAAATAAATAAATAAATTTAATTTAATTTAATTAAAAATGGGCAAATGACCTAAATAGACACTTCTCCAAAGAGGACATACAGATGGCCGATGGATACCTGAAAAAATTCTCAAAGTCACTAATCATCAGCGAAGTGCAAATTAAACCTCACATCTGTCAGAATGGCTATCATTGATAAGTCAACAAACAATAAGTGATGGTGAAGATGTGGTAAAGGGGAACACTTTTGCACTGTTGGTGGGAATGCAGATTGGTGTTGCCACTGTGGAAAGCAGTATGAAGATACTTCAAAAAATTAAGAATGAAACTTTCTTATAAACTAGTGATCATACTTCTTTTTTAATTATAAGATTTCCAGTTTATCCATAACTTTACTAACTCTAGGTCCTGTAATTGTGGAAGAGGGTTGACTTAGGATTTTGTGATTGACTGTGGGAGAAAGGGTGGGATGGAGGGGAGCAATGGGGGAAAAAATGGGACAACTGTAATAGAAAAACAGTAAATAAATCAAAAATTTAAAAATAACTAAATAAAGATTGAGAACATAGTTATATGCTTATTGATTATTTGACTGTCTTTAGTAGAGTGTCTATTCAAGTTAAAGTTCAGCATTTTATTTAATTGCAATTCATTATCTTATTTATTTTTTTAGCATTTTTAACATATAACCAGCACACTAGCCTTTATGATTTGTTTGTTTTGCAAATATCTTTCCCCACTCTGTTTTTCTTTTTATTTCTTAATGGTTAATTATAGTGGCATGAAATTCTGTTTAACTTAGTTAATCTATCAAACTTTCCATTTATAATTAGTATTTTTATTTTAAGAAACTCATCTTCTATGAGATAATTATAATAAATATATTCCACTGCATTCTCCACTAAAAGTGTTATTGCTTTGCTTTTCACATTTAGGTTAACAATCTAACTGATTTAGAATCTGTATATACCTGGTTGTTGTGGCTCAGTGGATTGAGTGTCGGCCTGCGAGCCAAGCGTCGCTGGTTTGATTCCCAGTCAGGGCACATGACTAGGTTGCACGTCAGGTCCCCAGCTGGGGGCGCGAGTGAGAGGCAACCACACAGTGATGTTTCTCTCCCTCTCTTTCTCCTATCCCCTCTCCCTAAAAATAAATAAACAAACAAATAAATAATTAAAAAATAAAAGATTAATTCTTTAAAAAATATAGAATCTGTATATAGTATGAAGCAGAGACCAAATTTCTTTATTTTTCGTGATGTAATCATCCAATTTACCCACACTGTTTCTGGAATTCTGGAACACATTGTCACTATCAATGCTTTTCTGTGCATATGTGTGTATTTTTTTCATAAATCAGATATGTAATAATATATTTTTGAATTGTATTTTATCCTGTTGGTCTTTCTGTGTATCCTTGCACCAAAAATAGTGGTCTTAATTGCCAACATTTTATAAGAAGTTTTGATATTTGATTAAATCAATAGTTCCATTTTGTTCTGCACAATTGTCTTGGCTATTTTATATCCTTTTCCTCTACACATAATTTGTTAAATTAATTGTCCATTTAACACACACAAACACATAAAAAGACTTCCATGAATATCACTGCACTTCCTTGGTTTTATAAATTTATTTAGGACAAGTTGAAAATTTTATGAGTGCTCCAAATCATAGGCATGATATATTCCTCCATTATTTAGATCTTTTAAGAATTCTTTTAATTATATTTTGCAGTTTTCTATGGCAGATTATATATATACAGTTTAAGTTACATAAATACTTATATGTTTTGTATGTTCTAATGTTATTTAATATGGTACATTTTTAATTTTAGTTTTTAAAATCTTTTTTAATATTGTTTTAAAAAAATTTAGAACCTTTTTGAAACAAGATTTATCTATTACATGCCTCAATCAACCATCCTGGACATTTTCTTGTGTATATAGCAATAAAATGGAATGAGGAATGCACCAATTACCAAGTGTTTTTCAGGTCTCTATTTATGCTACTGTTATCATTATTATTATTTTTACCAATAATGTGCAAAAAATAATTTAATTTAAAAATAAAAATAAATTATGCCTAAGTTGCAGGTTTGGTCCCTTGGTTGGGGCAAGTAGAAAGAGAAGTAATTAATGTTTCTCTCTCCCATCAATGTTTCTCTCCCTCTTTCTTTCCATCCCCTTCTCTCTAAAATAAATAAGCATGACCTCAGGTGAAGATAATTCTTTTTAATAAAAAATAAAAATAAATATTCTAAAAGGTGCAATGACATGAACCCCTATAAAATGTGTTCATAAATATTGGTTTAAGGGATGGCATAAATCAGATGGTGCAACACCATGGTTCTTGGATTTTGTATTGTAACACTAATTACTATAAGGGGTCAGTCACAGGGAGAGAATTAAATTGAAAGCCAGCCTATATTTACACAATGGAATACTACTCAGCTATAAAAAAGAAGAAAAGTGTACCCTTTGCGACAGCATGGGTGGACCTGGAGAACACTATAGTAAATGAAATAAGCCAGCCTGAGAAAGACAAGTACCATATGATTTCATTCAGATGTGGAATCTAATAAACAAACTAAAGTAACAAGCAAAATGGAGACAGACTCAATAGGTAGAGAGCAGGCTGACAGCTCAGGGAAGGGATGGAGAAAAAAAATTAAAAGAACTCATGGTCATTGACAACAGTGTGGTGATTGCAGGGGCAGGAGGTGGGTGGAGGTGGAAGAGGGAGGTGGGGTGATAACTAGTAATGGGAAAAATAGAATAAAATAAAAAATCTATTATCTATATTTTTGTATGGTACTATATATATTATTTCTTTTTGTCTTCTAAGAATTTTACTTAAATTATAAAAACAATATGGCATGATTGTATGAAAAAGACCCACAATTCTCTGTAATTATTTTTATATTTGCACTTTTATTTTTTGTCATTATTGGATGCATACAATTATGTTTCTTAATTTTTATCTGTCAATATTTTTCCTTCCATGTTTTCCATGATGAACTTCATATGAAATGGCCATATGACATTTCACTGAATAGATGCACCAAAACAAATTGAGCCAAGTTTCTGGTGATGTGAATCTAACTTATTTACACTTTTCAGAACAAATAATGCTCTACCCAATGTTCTTATGTTTATTTTTTATATTATTTCAATGACTCAGAACATGGCGCGTTCCTAGAAGCCGCTTTCGGCATCAGTGGGCGGCGGCGCGTGGACTTGCAAGCGTAGGGCGCGGGACCAACCGACGCCAATTCGTGTTGGACAGTGGAAGCTGGAGAGCCGGGCTATTCGGACTGAGCCAATTGGTTTCCATGGATCTCAATAGTGCCAGCACTGTTGTTCTTCAAGTCTTAACTCAGGCCACCAGTCAGGATACTGCTGTGTTAAAGCCAGCTGAGGAGCAGTTGAAACAGTGGGAAACACAGCCAGGTTTTTATTCAGTGTAGCTGGTAAGTTGCTTAAAAATAGTTATTATTTTTAATAAAATGAGACACTATTCTATTGTTTTAAAAACCTACTTGTGTTGGTGGTTTACTTAGTGAAACTGATCCAAATGTTTGGCTGCCATTGCACTGCCATTTACTAATTCGAGGCATGGCACTTGGAGGACATTTAAGAGATGTTTATTGTTGGGTGAGTATACCCAAGCAGGGTATTGGTAGTATCTGCTTAGAAGGTTACACTGCCAGTTTTCTATTTTAGCCTGTAAATGCTGCCCTCAAGACTGTAAAGGAGGAAAGAGGAAGGACATCTCTAAAATCAGAGAAGGAAAACTCTGACTCCAAAAAACCTCCGCTGCCTTGCGGCATACCTCTTCAGGGGAAAGGATAAGGGAGTAAACCCCGACAGAAAATCCGGAGCCGGAGTCCCTAAGGCGGTTTGACATTGTAGTCAACACCGGCAACTCCTGCGGCGCACCTGAAGCCAAGCTGTATTGACTCCGTCTTTCCCTTGGATCCTTCAGCTGCAAGATGTCGACTCAACACGGGAGGAGACAGATACCGGTTATAAGCTCATCCGATTGGCGAAGGAAACGAGCGCCAGGGGTCTCCTCTGATGGTGGGAGAGGTCATCGCACCTCACTGGACAGCTACCGTCTTGCCATGGCTCGCCTGCCCCACTGGGTGCGTGGGGATCAGAGAGGCGCCTCTCGAAAAGTGGGCCACAAAACACCTGCACCAGGCAATTCCAAGCAAACAACAAGAAAGAAGCCTCCGGCTCTTCGCCTCGCTAGCTGGAACATCAGGACCATGTGCCCCGGACTTACTGCAGACCTTCCGTGGATCAAGGGTGCCAGGAAAACTGCTGTCATCGATAGGGAACTGGCACGACTAAACATCGACATTGCGGCTCTACAGGAGACCCGGTTGGCCGACAACGGAACTATCAGAGAAACCAACTACACCTTCTACTGGCAAGGGAAGTCTCCGGACCAACCAAGACAGCACGGTGTTGGGTTCGCTGTGAAGAACACGCTTGTTAACTCCATAGAGCCACCCACAGGAGGCACAGAGAGATTACTTACCCTCCGATTGTCAACAACTTTCGGCCCAGTCAGCATTCTTAGCGCGTATGCCCCAACCCTCCGCGCCACCACCGAAGAGAAAGAACAGTTCTACCATGCACTGGACGAAGCGTTATCCAAGATTCCCAGAAGTAACGCTCTCTATCTCCTTGGAGACTTCAACGCAAGAGTAGGAGCCAACCACATGGCCTGGCCCACCTGCCTTGGAAACTTTGGGAGAGGAAAGATCAATGAGAATGGTCAGCAACTGCTTGAGCTTTTGTGTCACCACGGCCTGTGCGTGACAAACACATTCTTCAAGTGCAAAGAGATCCACCAGGTGTCATGGAGGCACCCCCGCTCCCGTCATTGGCACCAGCTTGACCTCGTCATCACCAGAAGAACGGATATTGGCAGCACCCTCCTCACCCGCAGCTACCACAGTGCAGACTGCGACACGGACCATGCCCTCGTGGTAAGCAAGGTGCGCATAATGCCGAAGAGGTTGCACCACTCCAAGATGAAGGGTCGCCCACGCATTAACACCAGTTGTGCCAGCAACCCAGTTAAGACCCAGCAATTCATCAACAAGATGGAAGATGCACTCGGCGAGGGAGTGGCGGCAGATGACATTATCGAATCCAATTGGCCACGTCTCCGTGACGCAATATACAACTCCGCCATTATTGCTTACGGGAAGAAAGAGCGGAAGAACGCTGACTGGTACGAGGCTCACTGGGAAGAAATGGAACCCGTGATCGAGGCTAAGAGGAAGGCCCTACTGGCTTACAAGGTCATGCCCACTCCCAGTACACTTCAAGCTCTACGGGCTGCCAGGAACAAAGTCCAGAAGACCGCCCGCCACTGTGCCAACACCTATTGGCTAAACCTGTGCAGAAGCATTCAGGAAGCCGCCGATATAGGCAACGCACGAGGAATGTATGAGGGTATCAAGAAGGCAA
Source organism: Furipterus horrens (assembly GCF_987537825.1). Taxonomy (NCBI): domain Eukaryota; kingdom Metazoa; phylum Chordata; class Mammalia; order Chiroptera; family Furipteridae; genus Furipterus; species Furipterus horrens. Next base: position 29,196,488 of record NW_028327182.1, on the reverse strand, counting down.
CAGGCCCAATCCCCTCCAAGATCGCCCCCCTTAAGTCCAAGACAGGTGAGGTCATCACTGACCAGGAACAGCAAATGCGGCGGTGGACCGAGCACTACCTCGAGCTGTACGCAACGAAGAACTCCGTAACAGACACTGCTCTTAAAGCTATCCCAGACCTACCAGTCATGGAGGAGCTAGACACCCCACCTACTGCGGCAGAGCTCGGCAAAGCCATCGACCGCCTTGCTTGCGGGAAAGCACCAGGAAGCGACAGAATCCCTCCAGAAATCCTAAAGAGCGGGAAACCAGTCCTGCTACAGCCGCTCCACCATCTACTCTGTCTCTGCTGGAAGGAGGGTTACATCCCCCAGGATATGAGAGACGCCAACATTATCACCATGTACAAGAACAAAGGAGACCGCAGCGACTGCAACAACTACCGGGGCATCTCTCTCCTCAGCGTCGTCGGCAAAGTATTCGCCCGGGTCGCTCTTGCCCGCCTGCAGACCCTTGCTTCCCGCGTCTACCCAGAGTCCCAGTGTGGCTTCAGAGCTGGCCGATCAACAGTGGACATGATCTTCTCCCTACGCCAGCTGCAGGAGAAGTGTCACGAGCAGCATAAACCACTCTACCTCGCCTTTATTGACCTCACGAAGGCGTTTGATCTGGTCAGTCGAAGCGGACTCTTCAGCTTGCTACGGAAGATTGGCTGTCCACCACATCTGCTTGCTGTGGTCATGTCCTTTCACGACAACATGCACAGCACGGTGTCCTACAACGGCGCAACCTCTGAGGCCTTCCCAGTCAGCAGCGGAGTAAAGCAGGGCTGCGTCCTCGCGCCTACGCTGTTCGGAATCTTCTTCTCCATGCTCCTCCAATATGCCTTTAAGGACTGCAGCGAGGGTGTCTTCATTCACACCAGATCCGATGGCAAGCTCTACAACCTGGCCCGTCTACGAGCCAAGACCAAAGTCAAAGAGGTGCTCATCCGTGAGATGCTCTTCGCCGACGACGCAGCTTTGACATCACAGTCCGAAGAGGGACTCCAGCAGCTAGTCACTTGCCTTTCCCACGCATGCAAGGAGTTTGGACTAGCCATCAGCCTGACGAAGACGAATGTTATGGCTCAAGGCACGGGGACTCCCCCATGCATCACCATCGACGGGTACACCCTGGAGGTTGTCAACGACTTCACTTACCTCGGGTCCACCATCTCGAGCTCTCTGTCAGTCGACTTGGAGGTCAACCGGAGAATCGCCAGGGCAGCCACAGTTATGGCCAGACTGAACCGGCGAGCGTGGAACAATTCCAGCCTCACTGAGAAAACCAGACTGCGCATCTACCAAGCCTGCATACTCATCACTCTCCTCTATGGCAGCGAAACGTGGACCACCTACGCAAGGCACGAAAGGAAACTCAACAGCTTCCACATGAGGTACCTGCGACGCGTCCTGCATGTTGCCTGGCAGGATAAGGTCCCCAACACCGAGGTGCTGAAGCGAGCCAATATGAGCAGTTTGCATGCGGTTCTTAGCGAGAGACGTCTCAGGTGGCTCGGCCATGTCAAAAGAATAGATGCAGGCCGTATCCCCAAGGACCTCCTCTACGGCGAGCTAGCAGAAGGCAAGAGGATGACAGGGCGCCCAAAACTGCGGTTCAAAGACATCTGCAAAAAGGGCATGACACAATGCTCCATCAATCTCAACACATGGGAAGTTCAAGCAGACGACCGCCTAGCCTGGAGGCTCGCGGTCAGGCAAGGTACGTCACGTGCAGAGGCTGCGCGCAACGAGGAGGCGGTCCAGAAAAGATCGAGGCGGAAGGAGCGTCAACAGCAGCAACAATGGCCATCTGCCTTCACCTGTACCAAGTGCGGCAGGGATTGTCACTCCCGAATCGGACTGCACAGCCATTCTCGGCGGTGCAGATAGACCCTCAGGAAGCTACGCCATCATCTCTCGAGACGGACGGCTGCCGACGATTTCAATGATTTAGGATGTCAGGAATTAAATTATTACATTAAAACAACTGTATTATTTTTATGTTTCTTTAAATATCTACTGAAATTTATCTCCCAAATTTCACCCTGATTTTCCCAGGCATCAGCAATAAATGAGTGCTACTCTATAGCACCTTTATTATCTCTAGATATTATAATTTTAACTTGATAAAAAATGATAGAACTTGTTTTATTTTTACTGAAACCTAAATCTTTTTAAGCTAAGACACTTTCTCTAGTAGCTTTGAATATGCTTATACTGTTGCATATAAACCATTATTTTCTTTCATAAAAATAGCACTATGGATGCACTTCTATCTGAAATTCCAATTAGAACCATGGTGAATTTAGTGTAGACCTTTGGAGATTTCAAAGATTCCTCTTGGAAAAGCAAATCTCACAAGAGCTTTCTTGATTTCTGAGCCAAATACTTTTTAGGTATCAATGCATCAGTGGAATTAACCTGCCCTAATTCACCTTCAGGCTATAATTACTTATCGGCGGCGTCGGCGGCAGCCGTCTGTCTCGAGAGACGATGGTGTAGCTTCTTAAGAGTCTATCTGCACCGCCGAGAATGGCTGTGCAGTCTGACTAGGGAGTGACATGGTATCTGTCTCCTCCCGTGTTGAATCGACATCTTGCGATGACGCTGGAGTGTCCTCTCCAGTGAAGCTGAAGCTACAGAGCCTGGGAAGGGTGATATGGAGGATCTGCTGTTGCCCATGCAGCAGACCCCCCCCCCCCTCTCTTCGCAGCTGAAGGATCCAAGGGAAAGACGGAGTCAATACAGCTTGGCTTCAGGTGCGCCGCAGGAGTTGCCGGTGTTGACTACAACGTCAAACCGCCTTAGGGACTCCGGCTCCGGATTTTCTGTCGGGGTTTACTCCCTTAGCTTTGCCCCTGAAGGGGTATGCCGCAAGGCAGCGGAGGTTTTTTGGAGTCAGAGTTTTCCTTCTCTGATGTGCCCTGACTGGAAGATCGAACCAGCGACACTTAGCTCGCAGGCCGACGCTCAATCCACTGAGCTAAACCAGCCAGGGCCATAATTACTTATAACCCACCCATATTTAACATATATTATTACTTATCCAAAGACCACAGAAGTCTCATCAAATCACAACATTGAACTTTGAGTCCAAGATCTTGTGAATTATATTTGGTCCAGATGTAGCACCATGTGTGTAGCTCCTCTTGATCTGGATACTTATGAATTTAAAAGACCAATTATCTGCTCCTTACACAGCCAACACACAATGGGGATTAAGGGAGAGGATAATGTATAAGCACTTCAGTTGAACAGGGAAAAAAATGGGAGACTACTGTCACTGGCCCAGAGCCATTCTACAATCCAGCAGGAACATTTGGCGGTACGCAAAGTACTAGGGCAAGAAATGTTCCTTAATTTGGTTCAGCCTCTTGGAAATAGACTCTCAAGTCCATTTTGCACTGCAACTTTAACTTCAATCTATTGGGAGTTCTCCATTTTTACCCTTTTTGGCCACTTCTGAATAAAGCATTGCTTTAGATGCTCTTGGAGCAGCAGTCTCAGCCTATTCGCAGCTTGGAGAACTTTGAGGGCCTAAGGTGCATTTCCAGCTTGAATGTTTTAGTCCATTTTAATCCAAAGTGGAAACACATTTGCTACTATAGTCCCCTTGAAAATATGTTTCTTACAAATTTGAATTTATTCCATACCAAGCGTTAGAAGCCACACTCACAATTTTTTAAGTCATGCCTCTCCCTCCATATCCAATCACTGCTACTCTGGGCTTGTGAGTCTGTTGTGAGTAAAGGCCCTTAAGTCTCCCAGAAGCCTTTTTGACTGAGAAGGCACATCGCTTTCCAATGATAATAACAAAGAATATTACAGTTATGGCTTCAATGTGGTCTTTGCCCCAGATTGTATTTTACTCTGGGATTAGAGATAAGAAAAAAAAAAGTTTGCTTTTCACCTTAAAGCATTTCTAGTTTATATTTCTCCTAAGTTTTGCTTATACTTTTTTTATTCTCCTTCTTCTCTGAATCCTGTGCTTCTCCAAGAAAACAACCAAAATAGTCCAAAAGAAAAATCATAATTTTATGTCCCTTTATCATAGTCTACTTTTTACATAGAGATTAATAATTCATATTGACAATAGATATATTGTCAGGAAAAAATTTGCCTCATATTTGTACAGAAAGATAAAAGCACCTAAAAGCAATTTTTAGTTAACTGGTGAGGCTTTTATTTAAAACTTTAAACTTTATTTTCCATTTGCTCTAAATAGTATCTACTTTATACCTCTGTGGATAATGTATATTAGTACAAAAGACAGATAGGACATCTAAGTATAAAAGCTGAAATATATTACTCTCACATGTACAATGTGTTTGGTTGGTTCCATCTATTAAATTTCATCCTAGTATATTTAAAAATCAATGAGACATTATTTGCTTTTTAAATATGCCCTTCAAAGATCCTGAGAAGAATAAATCTTTCACTAATGGACACCATATTAAGTATACTTATTATTTTACTCTAGGCCACTATAATTGTGCTGTTAGCTTTCACTTTATGATTTCATAAAAAAATCTCAAAATAATTTGCAACTCTAAATACAGTATAAAATAACAGTGAAGTTTATATTATATAGGTTTTAAAATATTTCTGACCATTAAATTATCTGAAATAATTCATAACTTTCAGAAAATGAATATATGTTTTTGGAGCTAAAATTTGCTTATAAGGTATTGATTTATAGCCAGAAAGCTATTTATGCCAAATCTGTCTTCAACTCATTGTTTAATCCACCCTCTTTACTCTATTTCCACCTATATCTTCTCAGCCCAAGAAATCATGGCTTCTCAATCCATTGTAGTGTCTTGGTAACCAGTTTCCCTACACCTGTTATTACTCTCCTCCAGTCTTTTTCCAGACAGAAGAGAGATATTTACACACTACAATTTTTTCCATTGCCTCCACTTCCCAAATTGTAAGTGATTTATATATCAATCACTATTAGTTTTAGCCAAACAGAACCATAGCAATAGCAATAGTTATAGCAGTGTATGGAATGAAAAAAAAAAAAAAAAAAAAAAAAAAAAAGACCCCAAACAGCCACAGTAATCTTGACAAAGAAGAACAAAGTTGGAAGGATCACAATACCTGATATCAAACGATAGTACAAGGCCACTGTAATAAACACAGCCCAGCCTGGGACTGGAATAAGAATAGACACATAGATAGATCAATGGAACAGAATAGAGAGCTCAGAATAAACCCATGTCTCTATAGTCAATTAATGTTTGACAAATGGGCATCAGCATACAGTGGAGTAAAAATAGCCTATTCAATAAATGGTGTCAGGAAAACTGGACTGATACATGCAAAGAAATGAAACTAGAGCACCAACTTACACCATACATGAGAATAAACTAAAAATGGATAAAAGACTTCAATATAAGTCATGATACCATAGAAGTCCTAGAGGGAAACATAGGAAGTAAAATTTCAGATATCCCACGTAGCAATATTTTTGCCAATATATCTTTAGGGCAAGGGACATAAAGGAAAACATTAACAAATGGGCCTACATCAAATTAAAAAGCTACTGCATGGCTAAAGAAAACATCATTAAAATGAAAAGAGAACTGACTGTATGGGAGAACATATTTATCAATGATACATCAGACGGGGGTATAATCTCCAAAATATATCAAGAACTCATATGACTCAACACCAGAAAGACAAACAATCCAATAAAAAAATGGGCAAAGGACCTGAATAGACACTTCTCCAAGGAGGACATACAGATGGTCAATAGACATAGGGAAAAATGCTCAACATCACTAGCGTTCAGAAGTATGTAAATTAAAACCACAATGATGATGCTTTGCCTCCTTGCAAAACCACAAAATGAATCACAACTAATCTCAAAACAAAAAAACACCCAGAACTACCAGAAAATCATACTGTATGGAGTCTGTCAACCAAGGCTTTAAGAAGCCAAATTCATCTAGATTGGTAGAAAGGGCAGAGACTGGGAGTCAGGGTGGAGAGGATTCGCTGTGGCATGGAGTGGCAGCTGTCATGGCCACAGCAGAATGGGTAGTCCCACATTCATGTGTGGTGGATAAAAATTGGGAGGACTACCTTAGGAGCAAGTGATCCTGGCCCCAAGCCAGACAGTGCAATCCAAGGATCATACATAGGGAAGATAAAACCTCACAACTTTTGTCTGTAAAAACCAGTGGGGGCTGGGGCAGCAGAAGAAACTGTCAGTTTCTCAGGAGAGTCTGTTTAAAGTACCTGCATGGGCTTAGAATATATACAAGCCCACCCACTCTGGGAATCATCCCCAGGGCAACAACCAGGTGGGTGCCAGTCAAATAGGGGAAGGGGGATGAAACAGGACAAGTGCTGGGCAAGCCTCCAGCAGCCAAGCAGTGGCATCGTTCCCTCTCCAATCCCTCCCCCCACATATAGAGCAACAAAGCTTTGGAGCAGGTTGCCCCACCCTGACAAATACCTAAGGCTCTGCCTCATACAACTTAATAAGTGTGCTAAGACAGGACATCAAAGCACTCTACATAATACAGAGAAACAAACATAGAGAGACTGCCAAGTTGAAAAAATACAGCCCAAATGAAAGAACAGGACAAAACCTCAGAAAAAGAAATGAAACAGAGATAGTCAACTTATCTGATGCAGACTTCAAAACAGTGGTGATATAGGATGCTCAGAGAACTCATTGAATGCAGCAAAACATAAGGGAAGAAATGAAAGCTATACTATGTGCAATAAAGAAAAATGCACAGGGAACCAACAGTGAAAAGAAAAAAGCTGGGTTCAAATCAATGAATTAGAACTAAGGAAGGAATAAACTTTCACCCAGAACAGAATGAAGAAACAATTCAAACAAAAAAACAAACATAAAATGAGGAGAGTATAAGAATACTCTGGGAAATCTCCAAAAGAGCCAACATTCAAATCATAGGGTTGCCAGAGGAAGAGGAAGAACAAGAAATTGAAAATTTATTTGAAAAAAATAATGAAAGAAAACTTGCAGAATTTGGTGAAGGAAATAGACATACGAATCCAGGAAGTACAAAGAGTCCCAAACAAGATGGACCAAAAGAGGACCACACCAAGGCACATCACAATTAAAATGCCAAAGGTTAAAGATAAAGAAAGAATCTTAAAAGCAGCAAGAGAAAAGCAGAGAGTTACCTACAAAACAATCCCCATAAGACTGTTAGCTAATTTATCAAAAGAAACTCCAAAGACAAGAAGGGACTGGCAAGAAGTATTCAAAGTGATGAAAAGCAAGGACCTACAACCTAGATTACTCTATCCAGCAAAGCTATCATTTAGAATGAGAGGGCAGATAAGGTGCTTCCCAGACAAGGTAAAGCTAAAGGAGTTCATCATCACCAAGCCAATATTACATGAAATGTTAAAGGGACTCCTTTGAGACAAAGAATAAGATCAAAATTATGACGATTAAAATGACAGCAAATGCGCAACTATCAACAACTGAATCTAAAAAACAAAAAGAAAAGCTAAGCAAAAAGAACAGGTGCAGAATCATATAGAGATAATTTGGAGGGTTATCAGCAGGGAGGGGGAGAGGATAATGGGGGGGGATGCAGGGTTTAAGAAGCATAAAGGGAAGGTACAAAATAGACAGGAGGATGTTAAAATAGTAAAGGAAATGGAGAAGCCAAAGAAGTTATATGCATAACCCATGGAGATAATCTAAGGGGGTGGGGGTTGCTGGAGAGCAGGGAGGTACCAGGCAGAGAGTGGCAAAGGGGGTTAAGTTGGGGTAACTGTAATAACATAATAAATAAAGTATACTTTAAAATAAAATAAAATAAATTTGTAAACATGATAAATATAAACAAAACCACCATGGCTATCACCTCACACCTGTCAGAATGGCTATCATCAACAAATCAACAAACAAGTGCCGGAGGGGATGTGGAGAAAAAGGAACCCTCATGCACCATTGGTGGGAATGCAGACTGGTGCAGCCACTGTGGAAAGCAGTATGGAATTTCCTCAAAAAAAGTAAAAATAAAATTGCCTTTTGATGCAGCAATTTTATTGCTGGGAATATATCCTAAGAATCCTGAAACCCCAATTCAAAAGAACTTATGCACCCCTATGTTCACAGCAGTGCTATATACTATAGCTAGGTGTTGGGAACAGCCTAAGTGACCATCAGTAAATAAATAGATTAAAGAACTGTGGTCCATTTATACAATTGAATAATAGACATCATTAAAAAAAAAAAAAGAAGTCATTTCTACCCTTTCTGACAGCATGGAAGGAACTGGAGACTATTATGTTAAGTGAAATAAGCTAGTCAGTGAAAGACTAATACTATGCGATCTTACCTATAAGAGGAATCTAAAGAGGAAAACAAACTAAGGTGAAAAGAGAACCAGAGACGTGAAAACAGGGAAGAGACTGACAGCTGACAGAGGAAAGGGAGGAGGGGGAAATGGTAGAGAGAAGATAAAAGAGTTAAAGGAGTTAGTCAAAGAACAAAAAATTGGGACAACTGTAATAGAACAAATAGGAATAAAAAATAATAAAAATCTAATATCATTTTCCCTAATAAAATAGACTTTTCTTTTAAAATTCAAGGCTTGTTAAGTAATCCCATAGTGTATCAGGAAACTATGTTTTAAATTTTTACTCTAGAGTCTTCAGTACTGAGTATCTCCATGAAATCTTCCCATAATAAAAAATGACTGACATTGCTCCAACAATTACAAAACCTGATCTTGTACACTGACAAAAAGGAAAGAACACATGTAAGAAGGAGACTATTTTATTTAAGATTTTAATTATTTTTAGAGATAAGGGAAAGGGGAAAAGGAAACATTGATCAGTTTTCTCTCACACTCCTCTAACTGGAGACCTGACCTGCAACTCAGGCATGTGGCCTGACTGGGAACCGAACTGGCAACCTTTCGGTTTGCAGATTTGCCCTCAATCCACCGAGCCACATCAGCCAGGGCTTATTTATTTTTAGAGAGGGGAAAGGAGGGGGATAGGGAGAGAAACATTATATGTGAAACATCCATTGGTTGCCTCTCAAATGCCCCCAACCAGGGACCTAGCCCACAACTCAGGCATTTGCCCTGTCTGGAAATTGAACCAGTGGCCTTTACAGGCTGGTACTCAGCCCACTGAGCCACACCAACCATGGTGAAGGAACCTATTTTAAAGGGCACAGCTTCCAATCTAACCCAAGAATATAAGACTATTATAGAGTAGATGCTGTTCTAGGATTGAATTAATTTATTGCTAATACTTGCAACAATTTTATGAGATATGTACAATTATTATCCTTTCATCAAATAAGCCATTGAGAGAGGTTAAATGTGACTGCCCAAGTGCAATTTGCATGTGGTAAAACTGGAGTTCAAATCTAGATAAGTTAAACTGCAGAGACTTTGCTCTAAACCACTATGTTAAACTAAATAGTAAGCGACATAGGTGGTGTTTTCTTCTGTGATTACCATAACAAATCACTTCTGGTGTGAGAGCATATTACTTATCAATAAACTCCATGTTCTCCTTTTCTTCCTGGGTGCACACTAAAGTACATCTCTTCAGCCTCTTTTGCATGATCTCTGTTGCTGTGATTGAACTCTGGCTTATGGAATGTCAGTGAAAGCAATGTCTGTTTCAAGCCATGTTTATACCCTCCCACTTTGCCATTTACCTGCTGGATTAGAAAGAATCCAAAGGATCTGAAAGAGATCACGGACTGGCAGATTATAGTCCCAGAGCGACTGCATGGAGCAGAATCCCAGAAGGCACCTTTCACTTCTTTTGAGTGAGAAGTACATCTTTATTGTATTAAGTCACTGAATTTGTGGGTATTGCTAATTGTGATAGCAAATAGCTTATTATAACTAATACAACTAATACGCTCTCTTCCCCTAGGTATTTTATTTTAGTGAAATTCTTTCTTAATGAAGGACATTTTAGGAATGAAAAGAAATATTCCCTTCAAATATTCTATAGCTTTTTCTATTCCAAACTTATTGACCCTAATTGCTTTGGACATGATCAACCAGCAATCTTCCTCAGAGGAGTCAGCCATCTTAGTGCTTTACATAAGTTCATGAGGAGGTTTCTTAATATCATGCTCCTAAGTGGTTTCCTCCTAGGACCACTTATGACCAGTGCAAATGTTTCTGAAATTAGGTCGGAATAATATGTTAACTAGATTTTTTCTCAAAGTCTTATATCCAAGCCAAAGTTATACATCTTTCAATTTCCCATCCATATTTTTTCTAGTATTATCCAGTAGTCTCAAAGGATATGCAAAATATCAATTTATAATGTTAAGATATTCCAATAATAAAATGTCAAACACAGGGTATCCTCTTATTTTAATTAAAAAAAAAAAAAAACCTAACCAATTTTCTAGGGAAAAGGAGTCAAAAATTCAATTATCTTGCAGATGAAAATATAATAATGTCAAACATGATGGAATTAAAATTTGAAATCACTGTTTAACCATATTTGAGTTAAAAAGATGAAAAAATTTAAGTCTATTATAAATTTACCTTCTATTTCACCTTATCCTAAAAGCGAGGATAAGAGGAATCAAGTCCATTCCAAAGTTGCTTCTTGACATATCATCCCTGGAAATGGGTATGGTTCCCTCAAAATCTTGGAAGTTGAATTAGTTTATTTAAAAGTGCTTGATAAGCTTTATGTTTTAAAGAGATTATAGTGTTAATAAGACACACTTGATTTTTTTCAGCTCTGGCACCACCCATGACAAATGCAGGAAATAAGTCAATTTCCAACTCCTAGTTATCCCAAGTAGAATCTTCCATTTAAAAAAAATTTAACCCAATATTCCAACCTAATATTAACCCAGTAGATCCCAAAGACCACAGCAGAGAATCAAAATCTGAAAGAAGTGGGTGAACCAACATTAAAAATGTCAAAAACAAGTCAAAATATGCCAGTGTGAACTCAAACTAAACTGGCAGAAATTTTCAATACAGTAGTTACTGTCAATATTATACATTTTTAAATTGTGAGATTAGGAAGTTCCCCTCTGCATCCGCTCTCTTCCCTCTGGTACTAGGATAAAAAATGTTACCACTGTGTTCTTTGTACTCCATGTTTTTGCAATCCCTATTATAAGTTGTGGGCTTTAGGTAATGCAATAGTTTTCACACCTACTATGAATATAGATGTTTATCCCTGAGCTATAATGGCTTACTCTCTTCTCTCTGGCTGTGACTTTGTTCAGCTTTAAGATTACGTTTATGTTGTGTATACTAAGCAATACAAAGCCCATGTGAAAGCACAGGGTGAGACTACTGAACCTGTGAATATACTTATTCTGCTATTTGGGCTCATAAGAAAAATGTTCAAGAAGAATTATCCTAGTGTTCTTTTGCCTAGAAAATTCAGCTACTTTGAAGTTTAGGCAACAATTACATTCTGCTAACCAATACCTAAATTAATCTAAGCCAACCTCAGTCTCATCTACAATGTTCAGTCAAATTTTATCTGCATTATTCAAGGTCAGGAGCCTGAGAGCTTAGAGAGTCTGTGTATGCTCAAAACCTATGTTTTAAGAAATGCTTGCCTTGCTGAGGTTAATGACATTGACTTTTGCATCTTAGGATTTAACAATATAAGCTTCTCTGGTTTACTTTCTGGACCCCATCAGCCCTCATTTCTGAGTCAACATTTGGACTATTTTTGGCTAGTCCCCCATGGTCTCTGCTTTGTCTGTCTTCCCCAATTATTTTAATTACTTAGAAACAAACACTTTTTTTGAGACCTGACATCTGTGCTATATTTGAGGCATTCATCAGTTCCTTTAAGTCTGGTTGCCTTATAAAAAATAGTCACTCACTTTCAAAGTCATAAGATACTGCACCAAAACACTAATGTGAAGCTCTCACATGATCAGGATCTTGGTTATACAATCAAAGCTAATTGACATAATTTTTGATCATTTCATGTTAACGTGTCCCCAAATTCCACTTTGTGTATTTTCTAGTTTGTCTTTTCCACACATCAGGATTTGGGGCCTTATTCCATGTCAGCAAATTTCTCTACCCTTCACTTCAGTTCTGTACTGAGTACTGAGTACTGAATTAATTAAATGATAATAAAAGTTTATAAAGATAAGTACAGTTTTAGAAGAAGGGTAGTTTCCATTCAGTGTGTTTTCTGTCTTGTTAGTAGTTATTTAATGTGCAAAAGTTCATTCTTATTCTTAGGTAGTAGAGTTTGCAATACAAATGTTAATATAAGAAAAAGAAAGTAATATTAACATCTATTTTTACTGTCATCATGAGATAGAAGTCAGGCACAAACATGCTGAAATCTTTTGACTGTGATAAAACATGGTGCTAAAATATTTTCAGCTTTGCCTTCAACTTTGGACATTAGTCTTAATGGTGGGCATCTTGGGTTCATCTGTTAAACTGCCAGGTGATGTCTAAGAATATGTTGCCTTTGTAGGCAACTAGGACACCTGAAATTATAGGTATAATTAAAATCATAGAATTAGTGTTTTTTTAAATCATCTTGGCCATATTTTATTCTCAGGTTGACATGATATTTGAAGTATATATTAAGTTGGTTGTTTCTGCTTACTATACTCTAGCTGAGTAATGGTTCTTTATATTTATGTAAATCACATCTCTTATTTAACTTCTAGAGACAATAAAATATGTTATAAATTAAGGTATTCCAAATAATATAGTTTTAAAGTCATTACACGGAGTTCTTTGAAAAGTACAATTAGTGCCTTCTCTAATAAGCAAAGGTCTTAATCAACTGAAGTTGCTTGTTTTGAAATTTTAAGATAAAACACTTAAGGTAAGTTTTGTATTAGTTGTCAAATCACATTCTGATATCCTCTGTTGCACTTCACTTCACTAAATTGTTTAAATATTTTACTTTTCCTAATTGGTAACTACTTAATTTGTTATCACATTATTAGTGTTCTTCTTTACTCTCTCTTATTTTAATAGTTGCAGAATAATTTCCTCTTAACACCACAGAACATTTAAATAAAAAATTCCCCTGAATTAATATTTCTTTTGTATATTGACTTCATCTTATTTTTCTACATTACTTTACACTTTGAATGGAAATTTAGTGCAAGTTTTCTTGTTAAATCACTATTGTGGTGAAAGAGACATAAAACACATATAACATGACTCTTGGGGAAGTAAAAAGACATATTTCAGTGTCCTCCTCACAGGATTATCTACCTCATATGATTGTTGTGAAAATTAACTTATGCTATATAAATGTCAGTTTTATAATTATTACTGTAATTATACTTACTACTGTATGTTGCAAAATGCTAAATTGAAAGATAATAAAATTTTTTTAAAATTATCAAGCTAAATTTTAAATTAAACATTTTATTTCAAATATTTATCATTTTTATATCCTGTGAGGGATGCAAAATTGTCATTTCTGCAATGTAGGAAATAAAATATTTAGTTTACATTACTGCCTGAACAAAGATTTCTCTGAAGTATGTAGTGGAAAAAGTAGTAGAGATTTAATTTTACAATGCCATAAGAAAGGGGTTCCAGCTTTAAAGAAATTTCTCTGATAAGAGAGATTGTTTAACTTGGACTTCTTACCAGAGTTTCTAACATCTGAAAATTTACTACCTACTGATCTGTAAGGTACTTTTCTGAGACCTTCCCTATCTGCACTCTCCTTGGTACTTTCCTGTTTCTCAGAAATCCCCTTGTCTGGTCCTCATACTAGAAAGAAAGGGCCTTAATCATCCTTTTCTTCTGTAGATTCACCTCCACAATCCCTATGGAACTTGCAAGTGATGGGAGGAAAGAGAAACTAACAAACAGAAAAAGCAGTAAGAATTTGCCTCACCCTCTTGGGATCACATCTTTTCTGAAGGGAGAGAAGTTCCCCTTCCTTGGAGATTTCAGGCTTCTGCACTTTACAGGATTAAGGGTTGGAGTTGATAAAATGGAAAAAAAATTAAAGCAGAAGAGAATGAGATATATGGGAGATTTGCACTCTCTCTTTGACCTCCTTCTCAATTCCTAGGGTAAAAGTATTGGAATTCTGGTTTTCTTTCTGTCTATGTTAATGTCACCTTTGGATTTTGTGGATGCAATGACTTCAACATAAGAAATTCCAGAAGAGAAGAATTAGGAAACTGAAGAACTAAGGGAAGTTCCGGGTTCACAACAACATTGAGAGAAAGGTACAGAAATTTCCAGAAACATATCTCCATCTCCAGTATGGTTATAGCCTTCTCCATTGTCCACATCACTTAACAGAATGAGACATTATTACAATTGATTAACCTACATTGACACATTATCCTCACCCAATATCTATAACGCAGGGTAACAATTTTTAACATAATTCCTGTTGAGTTCAATTTTTCAGCTGTTTTAGACTTAAATAGGCATGCTGATTTGAAAACTACAGTTAGTTTTTTTCTATCACGTCGTTTTTCTCTACAGCATATTTTAATGCAACCACTCTAGGCTGGATTGAGCCTGGACTGAGGGAAGCACTAGTGCTCTCCTATTGGCTGAGAGCAAACCTCCCTCTAGTGGGGAGGGGTGGGGAATGACCTTACAGACCAGCAAAAGGTTTACACTTGTCTAGGCTATTCAGTTACACATGAGACAGTGTGGTGAGAGGTTGTGTGCCACTCTATATAGTGAATTGTATTCCAAAGTATAGTCCGAGTTCTTGTCTGTATACAAGAAGTTAGCAAAATTTATTTTTTTATTTACATAGATACTTATTTCCTTTCCTTCAGATCATGTCTGCCTCTGCTATTTCTCATCATAAATGCTTAAACAACTCTGATTTGTTTTGTTATATCTGTGGCAGTTTCACCATTCCTATCAAAGGACAAACATCAGTGCATTTGTCAGGCAAGCTTATTTTGCATATTTTAAAGTAAAACTTGGTGATCAAGAAGTCTTGGGCCCCTCACAAGGTGTGCAAGCAATGTGTTGAGGGATGTGGACACACATCCAGTGTGTGGATGTGGATGAAGAGAACACATGATAAACTGCCATTTGGTTTGGCAAGAGCCTAGAGATCATTCAAGTGACTGATAACTTTTGTATAGTGAAAATGTCAGGATATAACAAGAAAAATAAATTTAAAATAGAGTATCCTTGTCTACCATCAGCTATACACCAAATGCCTCATTCAGCTGAAATCCCGGTGCCAATTTTCACTGAACTACCCTCTTTCAAAAAACAGGAGTATGGTGAAGAACTAAGTGACAGCACCAATGAAGATTTTGAAATTGAAGATGACTCAGTTTGTAAGAAATTTGATCAGCATGAGTTGAATGATTTGGAATGAGATTTGGGACTATCCAAAAAGGTTTCAGAACTCCTAGCATCAAGACTGCATGAGAAAAACTTGCTTGAAAAAGGAGTGAAGGTATCCTACTTTAGATCAAGAGAAAATGCATTTCTGCAGTGCTTTTGGAGTGATGGTGACTTTGTGTATTGCTGTAACTTACATGGTTTAATGGAGGAATTGAGAATTCCAATCCATAATGCAATGAATGGCTACCGTTCATAGATAGCTAAAAGCAGAACTTGAAGTGTGTCCTCCTCCACAATGGCAATTTATTTGGTGCAGTCCCAATTGGCCATTCAGTTTGTTTTCATGAAGAATATGAAGACATAGAGAATCATTGATCTGTTGCAATATCATAAGCACAATTGGATCATCTGTGTTGACCTTAAAGTGATCTGCTTCCTTGTTGGTCAGCAATGTGGAGACATCAAGTATCCCTGTTTTCAGTGTATGTGAGACGACAGCAGAGCTCATGGGAAGCATTGGATAGAGTCAAATCGGCCTCTAAGATCTGACCTCAAACGTGGTGATCCAAACATTCTACATGAGCCACTTGTTGACAGAAAAAAACATTAAATTCCCACCTTTGCACATAAAACTGGGTCTCATGAAGCAATTCGTTAAAGTGTTGCCAATTGAAGGAGACTGTTTCAAGTATCTCATTTTGGCATTTCCTAGCCTGTCGTTTGAAAAGATAAAATACCTTAATATGTATTTTTGGTATCAGAGCTTTACTACTTATACACAAGTTGACTTACAGTATCAATATATAGCCTTTACATGAATAAAATAACCCTAAATAAACAGTATATTCAGGTAATGTTTTTTTTATTTTCCTTGGTATGTACATTTTGTATGATTTGAGGGACAAAGGGAGGGTATCCTGTGTCTTAAAAAGTTGACATGATAGAGAAAAACTGTAGTTGTTTTTGGATTCAGATGCCAAAAGTTAGTCAAAAACAGTTGTCAGATCTAACTCAATAAAAACTGTGTTTCCCAGTGTAACTCAGAGTTCACACTTTGTCTTGTACATTCTGTGGGTTTGGACATATTTCTAATGACATATATTTATCATTATAGTATCATACAGAGTATTTTCACTGCCCCCAAGTCCTTTGTTATCTGCTTTCTCATTCTTCTCTCTCGTGTCACACCTAACAACCACTGATCTTTTTACTGTCTCAGAGTTTGCCTTTTAAAGAATGTCATATAGTTGGAACACAGTATATAGATTTTTCAGATTCACTTCTTTTATTTAGTAATATGCACTTAAGTTTCCTCTTTATTTTGCCATAACCCGATAGTTCATTTCTTTTTAACACAGGATACTAATCCATTGTCTGGATGTACCACAATTTATCCATTCATTTTCTAAAGGATGTCTTAGTTGCCTCTAAGTTTTGGCAATTACTGTTAAAGCTGTTTAAATAGCTGTGTGTAGGTTTTGTGTGGACATATATTTTCAGCTTCTTTGTGTAAATATCAAGGGACATAATTGCTGGATCACAAAGTAAAAGTATACTTAATGTTGTAATAAACTACCAAAATATCTTTTAAAGTGGCTATACCATTTTGTATTTCCACTAGCAAGGCAATCAGTGAGAATTTCTGTTGCTTCGCATCCTTGTCAGCACTTGGTATTGTCAATCAATGTTCCACATTTTGGTCATTCTAATAAGTGTGTCATACTTTTGAAAATGATAGGTAATAGAAAAAAATTAATTTAAAAATCAAGGAAGATAAAATGATAAATTATATTATTAAAACATAACCCAGGTGACATGTGTAACTCAGATAAATATGCCAATATAAACACTCTATGAGAAGTCCTCTTTTAAACAATTTTCTCTATTCCATGATTCTTGTATACTCCTAACTTCTTGAAATCTTTATTGTTTCTACCCATTTAATTTCATTGGAAAATTCATGAAAATATCGATTTAACTTCTTGACAACATGTAAATGCCTCTTCTGTCTTGACTACTACCTTTTTTGGGACTTCAGAGCATGACAAGTTGATGGTTTTCCACCTAATATTTTGGCATGCCTCCTCAGGTATTGAGGAATATCATCTTCTTCTCTTCCTTCAGCTTGGGCCATCTTCTATTTCTCACTCTACTCAACATTTTCTTCATGATGTTATTAGTTCCAATAGTGTCACTTACCATTTGATTGTTCTTTTCAATACATTTTATTGATTATGCTGTTACAGTTGTCCCATTTTTTTTCTTTGCTCCTCTCCACTCAGTACCCTCTTTCCTCTAGCAATCCCTCTCCCCTTAGTTCATGTTCATGGGTCATGCCTGTATGTTCTTTGGCTTCTCCCCTTCCTATACTACTCTTAACACCTCCCTGTCTATTTTGTACCTAGCAATTATGCTTCTTAATCCCTGTACCATTTCCCCATTTCTCACCCTACCCCCTCACAGCTGATGATTCTCCAAACGATCCCCATTCCTATGATTCTGTTCCTATTCTGGTTGTTTGCTTAATTTGTTTTTGTTTTTCAGATTCTATTGTTGATCATTGTGAGTTTGTTGTCATTTTAATGTTCATAGTGTTGATCCTTTTTCTTAAATAAGTCCCTTTAACATTTTATATAATAATGGCTTAAGCCCTGGCTGGTTTGGCTCAGTGGATTGATCGTCGGCCTGTGAGCTAAGTGTCGCTGGTTCGATCTTCCAGTCAGGGCACATCAGAGAAGGAAAACTCTGACTCCAAAAAACCTCCGCTGCCTTGCGGCATACCTCTTCAGGGGAAAGGCTAAGGGAGTAAACCCCGACAGAAAATCCGGAGCCGGAGTCCCTAAGGCGGTTTGACGTTGTAGTCAACACCGGCAACTCCTGCGGCACACCTGAAGCCAAGCTGTATTGACTCCGTCTTTCCCTTGGACCCTTCAGCTGCGAAGAGAGGGGGGGTCTGCTGCATGGGCAACAGTAGACCCTCCATATCACCCTGCCCAGGCTCTGTAGCTTCAGCTTCACTGGAGAGGACACTCCAGCGTCATCACAAGATGTCGATTCAACACGGGAGGAGACAGATACCGTGTCACTCCCGAGTTGGACTGCACAGTCATTCTCGGCAGTGCAGATAGACTCTTAAGAAGCTACACCATCGTCTCTCGAGACGGACGGCTGCCGACGATAATAATGGCTTGGTGATGATGAACTCCTTTATTTTTACCTTATCTGGGAAGCACTTTATTGGCCCTTCCCTTCTAAATAATAGCTTTGCTGCATAGTCATTTAGGTTGTAGGTCCTTGCTTTTCATCACTTTGAATATTTCTTTCCAGTCCCTTATTGCCTGCAAAGTTTCTTTTGATAAATCATCTGATAGTCTTATACCGACCCATTACCTGTTTGGCCATATTTCCTATTCCTTTAAAACTAATTTCAAACCTAATTTAAACCTCTATCTGTGGTCATTAATATTCCTCAAGGATATAATATATGTTGTTACTTCTGATTCTTTACATATACCTTTACCTATTTCCACAGCAGGCCAATATATTTTAAGGTTTAACTTTAATATCAATTTCTCTATGAATTTTCCATTATTTATGTTAGAAATATTTTTTTTTAAGTAGAAGTATTGCCTACATGATGTATTAATATATATTTCCCATACTCTGGAACTTTGTATACATATTTTTAAAAATTTATTATTATTTAATTATCAAAAAATACATAAAGCCTATGAGGATAAGATTCTCATTTTCATCACCAGCTAAGTGCCTGGCAGTTATTATTTAAATATACACACTAATGGACTAACAAATATGAAATAATATTTAAAACCAGAAAGAGACAAAAGAAATCATTCCTCTGATAGTAAGCTAGTTTTTACTTAATTTTTTTAACTCAGTTTACTTTTAGTTCTTTTATAAAACATGAATTTTCAAGGCTGAAGTATATCATCTCACAGAAAAACCAGGAGTATGGCTATAACCAACTGAACACTAGCTAGAAAAATTTCTTATAACCACAAAGTTACAGAAAAGGCCACTTCATCACAACATGACCGGTAGGAAGTATGGAGATGTGAAAGGTCTGGCTGGGCTCCAATGGGTGGCAGCGAAGGGACCAAGAAATAGCTCAGAAGCTGGGGGTTCCCCCTGTGAAAGTCAGGCTCTAAACCCCAGCTGGACTTCCCAGCCTACAGCAACAGAGCCGAAAGTAAAATAGCATAAATAGCATCCAGCGGTGAAAAGCGAAAAGCCACAGGGTATTTTGCTGGCATGAAAGAAACAGTGGGAGAAAAAGAGATCTTAAGCTACCCATGTAAGAAAATATTTTGACACCAACTTACCCTGGGCTCAAGCAGAGGGAGGGCAGAGAGGACTAGAGCACTTGGAGATAATTTGGGGTGGTGGCTTTGAGGGGAGAACTGGAGGAGCAGCCAACTGGGTACCAGTGCTGACTCATTCCTCATACTGCAGGCAGACCATTCCCCTACAAGTGGCGTCAGCCTGAGGAGAAGGAAAAGCCCTGCCTACAGGAATTAAGCTGCCCCACACTCAGTGCTTAAGCCTGATGGCTGATCACAGATTGAATAGATTAACAACTAAAGGAGACAGACAAAAGCAGTAGATTTCTGGTAGTCTCCAACAGGCTGCCTAGGCCCAGACTGGTACATGATCTGATACCACCAGGGGCAGATCCAGCAAGTGCAGATCAATCTAAGAAGCAGCAACAAACAAAAAGAGTCACAAAAATGGGTAGACTAAAAAACAACCCGCCATTGAAAGGAAAAGAGGAATCCCCAGAAAGAGTGCTAAATGAAATAGAAGAAAGCAAACTATCAGACATGGAATTCAAAACATAGATTATAGGGAAACTCAATGAAATCAACAAGCTCAAAGAAAGCTACAAAGAACTCCAAGGAAGCTACAAGAAACTTATAGAGAATTACAGCAGCATGAAAAGGACATAGAAGCTATCAATTAAAGCCAGGAAGAAGTAAAGAATACAATTTCTGAATTGAAAAACACAGTAGAAGGAATCAAAAGCAGGCTAGAAAAAGCAGAAGACCAGATCAGTGAGCTGGAGGACAACGTAGAAAAAATTTCCCAGACAGTGCGACTAATTAAAAAATACTAAAATGAATGAAGAAGTTTTAAGAGAGCTGCAGGACAACATGAAACATAATAATATCCATACCGTAGGAATACCAGAAAGAGAAGAAGAGGAGCAAGGGATAGAAAACCTGTTTGAAAAACTAATGACAAAAAAACTTCCATAACTTGATGAGGAAAAAAGCCATGCAAGTCCAGGAAGCACAGAGGGCCCCAATGAAGATGAATGCCAACAGAACCACTTCAAAACACATCATAATTAAAATGGCAACATTTAAAGACAAAGAGAGAATCCTAAAAGCAAAAAGAGAGAAATAGCTAATAACATATAAGGGAGCTCCAATAAGGCTATCACCAAATTTCTCAACAGAAACACTACAAGCCAGAAGGGAATGGCAAAAAATATTCCAAGTAATAAAAACAAAGGCCTACAACCAAGAATACTCTACCCAGCAAGGCTCTCATTCAAAACAGAAGGTAAAATAAGGAGTTTCCCAGATGAAAGATGGCTAAAAGAATATATTCCCACCAAACCAGCATTGAAAGAAATGCTAAAGGGTCTGCTTTAGGAAGTTGAAGAAACGGAGAGAGACAGAGAGGAACACGAATACAAAAGGGGAAAATGACAATGAATAAGTACCTATCGATAATAACCTTAAATGTAAATGGATTAAATACTCCCATCAAAAGACATAGCATAGTTGAATGGATTAGAAAGCATGACCCACACATATGCTGTTTACTAGAGACCCACCTTAGAACAAAAGATCTACACAGACTGAAAGTGTAAGGATTGGAAAAAAATATTTCAAGTGAATGGACATGAAAAAGAAAAAGCTGGAGTAGAAATACTTATATCAGGCAAAACATATTTTATAGCAGAGGCCATAAAAAGAGACAAATAAGGACATTTCATAATACTTAAGGGAAAAATCCATCAAGAAGATATAACCTATGTAAATATATATGAACCCAACATAGGAGCACCCATATATGAAAGAAAATGTTTGAAAGACTTCAGGAAGGATATAGACAGCAACACACTCATAGTAGGGGACTTTAACACCCTATTGTAAACAATGGGCAGATTTTCAAAGCAAAGAAAATATTGAAGCATTGCACAACACTCTAAATCAAATGGACTTAGTTGATATATATAGAACTTTTCACCCCAGGGGAGCAAAATATACATTCTTTTCAAGTGCACATGGAACATTTGCAAGGATAGACCACATGGTAGGACACAAAACAAGCCTCAAAAATTTCAAGAAAATTAAAATTATATCAAGCATCTCCTCAGATCAAAATGCCTTGAAACTAGAAATCGACCTCAAAGAAAAAACTCAAAAACATTCAAACTCATGGAGAATAAATAATATGCTATTAAATAATGAATGGGTTAACAATGACATCAAGGAAAAAATCAAAAAGTTTCTGGAAACAAATGGTAATGAACACAAAACAACCCAAAACCTATGGGATACAGCAAAAGCAGTCCTGAGAGGGAAGTCATAGTAATACAGGCTTACCTAAAAAGGATAGAAGAATCTCTAATAAAAAATCTAACCCCACAGCCACAAGAACTAGAATAGCAACAACAAACAAAGCCCAGAGTGAGTAGAAGAAAGGAAATCATCAAGATCAGAGCAGAATTAAATGACATAGAGACTAATCAAACAATTCAAAAGATCAATAAAACCAGGAGCTAGTTCTTTGAAAAGATAAACAAAACTGACAAAACTTTAAATAGGCTCATCAATAAAAAAAAAAAGAGAGAGGACCCAAATAAATAAAATCAGAAATGAATGAGGTGAAATAACCAATATCACATAAATACAAAGGATTGTAAGAAAGTATTACCAACAACTGTATCACAAGTAAGTTGACAACCTAGATAAAATGGACAAATTTTTGAAAACATATAATATTCCAAAACTGAATCAAGAAGAAGCAGAAAGCCTGAACATACCAATAACAACTAGTTAAATTGAAGCATAATCAAAAAGCTCCGGGCACACAAATGCTCTGGACCAGATGACTTCAAAGGTGGTTTTTACAGAACTCTTAGGAAATAACTAACTCTTATCCTTCTCAAACGATTCCAAAATATCCAAGAAGAGGGAAGACTCCCAAACTCTTTCTATGAAGCCCGTATTACTTTAATTCCAACACCAGGTCCAGACACAACAAAGAAAGAAAACTACCAGCCAATATCGCTGATGAACATAGATGCTAAAATCCTCAACAAAATATTGGCAAACCTCATATAGCAACACATTGGAAAGATCATATACAATGATGAAGTGGGATTCATCCCAGGGATAAAAGGATGGTTTAATATTCACAAATCAATAAGTGTAATACACCACATAAACAAAATGAAAGACAAAAATCATGTGATCATATCAATAGATGCTGAAAAAGCATTTGATAAAGTACAACACCCATTTATGTGGAAAACTCTCAGCAAAATGGGAATAGAGGGAGCATATCTCAACATGATAAAGGCCATATACAAGAAACCTGAAGCCAACATCCTACTCAATGGACAAAAACTGAAAGCATTGCCCCTGAGGTGAGGAACAAGACAAAGATATCCACTCCCTCTACTTCTATTCAACATATTCTTGGAAGTTCTAGCCACAACAGTGAGACAAGGAAGAGTAATAAAAGGCATCCAAATTGGAAAAAAGGAAGTAAAACTGTCATTATTTGCAGATGACATGACAGTGTACATAGAAAACCCAATAGACTCCAGAAAAAACTTCCTTACCTAATAAGTGAATTTGGCAAAATAGCAGGGTACAAAGTCAATATTCAAAAATTGAAGACATTTCTGTACAATAAAATATCAGAGATAGAAACGAGAAAAAAAAATCCCATTTATCATAGCAACAATAAAAATAAGTACCTAGGAATAAACTTAACCAAGAAGATAAAAGACCTGTGCTCAGAAAACTACATAACACTGAAGAAAGAAATTAAGGAACATACAAATAAATGGAAGCATATACCATGTTAATGGATGGGAAGAATCAACATCATTAAACTATCCATACTACCCAAAGCAATTTATAGATTCAACACAATCTCTATTAAAATACCAACAACATATTTCACATACCTAGAACAAATAATTTAAAAATTTACATGGGACCAAAAAAGACCCCAGATAGCCACAACTATCTTGAAGAAGAACATAGTAGGAGGAATCACAATATCTGATATCAAACTATACTACAAGGCCACAGTAATCAAAACAGTATGGTACCGGCATAAGAACAGACATATAGATCAATGGAGCAGAATAGACAGCCCAGAAATAAACGCAGGTTTATATGGTCAACTAATATTTGACAAAGAGGGAAGAAACATAAAATGGAGTGAACAGAGTCTCTTCAACAAATGGTGTTGGGAGAACTGGACAGGGACATACAAAAAAGAAAGAAAAGAAAAGAAACTGGACCACCAACTCACACCATACAGCAGAATAAACTCAAGATGGATCAAAGACTTAAATGTAAGCCATCATACCATAAAAGTTCTAGAGGAAAACATAGGCAGGAAAATTTCAGATATCCCACGGAGCAATATTTTCACTGAAATGCCTCCTAAAGCAAGAAAAATAAAGGAAAGAATAAACAAATGGGACTATATCAAACTAAAGAGTTTCTGCTCAGCAAAAGAAAACATCATCAAGATGAAAAGGGAGTCAACCATATGAGAAAATATATTTGCCAATGATACCTTATACAAGGGATTGATCTCCAAAATATATAAAGAGCTTATACAACTCAACACCAGGAAGACAGACATCCCAATTAAAAAATGGGCAAATGACCTGAATAGATACTTCTCCAAAGAGGACATACAGAGGGTCCATAGGCATATTAAAGAATGCTCAACATCACTAGCCATCAGAAAGATGCAAATAAAAACCACAATGAGATATCACCTCACACCTGACAGAATAGCCATCATCAAAAAATCAACAAACGGCCAAACGACAAGTGCTGGCAAGGATGCAGAGGTAAAGAAACCCTAGTGTACTGCTGGTGGGAAGGCAGACTGGTGCAGCCACTATGGAAAGCATTGTAGAATTTCCTCAAAAAACTAAAAATGAAACTGCCTTTTGAACCAGCAATTCCATTGCTAGAATTATATCTGAAGATTCCTGAAAAACCAATTCAAAAGAACCTATGTACCCGTATGTCCATAGAAGCACTGTTTATAATAGCTAAGTGTTGGAAACAGCCTAAGTGCCCATCTGTAGATAACTGGATCAAAAAACTTGGTACATTTACACAATGGAGTACTATGTAGCAGAAAGAAAGAAAGAACTTCTACCATTTGCAACAACATGGATGGAACTAGAGAGAATTATGCTTAGTGAAATAAGCCAGGCAATGAAAGAAAAATACCATATGCTATCAACTCTTACAGTAGACTAATGAACAACATAAACAAACAAGCAAAATTGAACCAGAGGCATGTAAACAAGGAATAGACTAACAGTGACAATGGGGGAGGGAGGTGGGAGAGAAGGGGGATAAGAAGGGGAAGGGTCTAGTCAAAGAACATGTATAAATGACCTATGGACATGGACAACTGGCTGAGGACTGACTGTGGAGAAGGGGTGGTCAGGGTGTGGGGAAGCAATAGGGAAAAAAGGGGGACAAATGTAATAGAAAAACAAACAAACAAATATTTTTAGTAGGGGAGGAACCAAAAAGAAAGCAAAATAAATTAATAAATGAGCCAGAAAATCCCCCCTCATCCCCCAAAGAAAATCAGGAGTATGTAGTATATATGAGAGGAAAAATTTTTTTTTAGATATTCAGATATATAGTTAATATATTCAGAATTCTTATTAGAACAGTGCTTTTTTTGTTTATTTAGTAATATATATTTAGAAGGTGACACATAGAGACATATATAGGTATTGTTATATTTCTATTGCAAAGGAAAAATATTAAATTTTTAGATGTACACTAATATCCTTAATATTACACAACTAGTAATTGCAGAATCCCAACCTCATATTGATGCCCTTTTGATTACAAAGGTCATGATCTTTCCATTCTAACTTTTGATCATCAGACCCAGAAATACATGTTAATATTTACATATCAGAAAATTTTGGAGCAGGTATATTTAAAGTAAAAAGTCTAGATTAGTATAATAAACAGGTATTTAACTGTAATTACCTTTAAAAGTTAACATCATATTTTCAGTCTTGTTTAATTTGGCATCCTATTCAATCCTGTAGACTAGTTTAGTTTAAAGCAAGTCTAAGATATCATATTACTACTTCTACTTCATTTCCTTTTCTAAGTATCATTAAAATGACTAATTTTTAACATAACTGTGATAGAATTATAGGACATAAAATTAATTAACAATGATTTCTTTATAGTTAGCTATTGATCATATTTCCTTGATTATTTAATAACCACTTCTTGGCATATTATTTGTCAACAATTCTGTTATTAATTGGGTTTTTGACATTAAACTTACTCTATACACTGCTCTATTTATTTTTTGAATCTTAATTTATTCTTAGAACTTAAATAGTCACATAAAATATTTATTTTATTATTGCCATATTAGTAAATGAAAAATACAAAAGGTAATGTTGTGGCTACACAGGCAAGACTGAACACTCTGAGGCAGTGTATAGAGTAAGCAAGAGGTTTATTGCTGGCAGCTGGGCCGAGACCAAGTCTCCAAAATGGCGCCGACCCCTAATGGAGTTTGGATAGCGTTTTATAGGGACTCTGTTTCTCCTTTGGTGGGCAGCAGCCGTGGGAAGCGAGGGCTGGGCAGTGCTGCAGGAGTGTCTGGCAGTTTGAAGGGGTCATAAGGTTATCTCTGGCTGCAGCTGCAGCTTTTAGTCACAGTCGAATTCTTTGTAAACCCATTATCTTGGCAAAAGGCTAGATACCCTGTAAGACATAACTTTACAAGAGCTATAAACAAGTCACAATAATTTAGAAGGGGAGTTAGCTTGTAAATCACCGAGCGGCTGTAAACAGTAATATAAAGAATACTTTTATTTTTATTTTACATGGTATTCTATTTCACAATAATCCATTATTCATGAAAGATTATTTCTGAACATAATATGAATAAAAATACATCTTTATATAGTCATTGATTCCCAATTAATCCTTATGATTATGTCTATTATTATACCAAAATATTGAAATAGTATGAAAACAACAAATATTTCATGTTTGAAATATGAAAACAACAAAAAGAGTTACTAAAAGGTATTCTTGGGAGACTTTTTACCTTGGTCCTGTCTGGGATTGCATCTAAAATGTCAATAGGTGCTCATAGTCACATCTAAAATTGTCCTATTATTGTATAAAAATATTTTTAAATGGTCATAGATTTGCTATATTTGAGCAAGAAAAGAAAACATTAGTCAGTTTCCATGTAATATTTTAGAAATAAGAAAAAATAAAATGAAATAGAAATATGGATTAGAATCATAAGTGTTAAAGATAACTGCATTTATCTATGTGACTAGGTAAAAATACCAACTTGAGACATAGAACTAGATAAGAATGATGAAAAAAATCACCCCAGCTGTACTGTAACCATCAAGACAGAGCAGAATTCCACCTTATAATTGAGTCTCAGTGGCACAATTCTTACATCATTCACTATGACTGTTTCAATAAGCCCTTGTTAAAGTTAACAGACTTGAACTGCACTGAAAATTTATCAACTAAAGGTGAGCACTGGCGCAGTAGAACAGAACAAAAGATTTGTGCGTGTGTGTGTGTGAGAGTGTGTGTGTGTAAAGGAGATACTGAATTCTAAAATGTATGCTTTATCAGAATTTAAATATTAGTATATGGTTTAGAATGTGTTCTAAAGAAAATTAATGTCAGTAAAATTAAAATAACAGTCCAATTATCCAGATAGTTAGGAATAATTTTAACTTTATATTTATAATACATAATTCATACAAGATACACCTATAAAAGAATGGTATGTATAAAATTAATCACCCAGGGGATCATGTATTTTGAAACATTTATACTAATGTTGAGAAATGTGTATTTCTATAATAATAGTTTTAACCTAATGTTCTCAAATAAAAGTAGTACTTAAAAATTGGAGAAATCTAAGCATTAAAATAAAATCTCCTAGAACCTAAACGTTGTTTTTTTTTTTTTTTAATTTAACTTATTGGGGTAACATTGGTTGATAATATTATATAAATTTCAGGTCTACAACTTTATAATCCAATATCTATATACTTCATTGTGTGCCAGCCATATCTAGTCACCTTCCTTCTCCATGTATTTGACCCTCTTTACCCTCTTAATCTTTCCCTTATCCCCTTTCCCTCTGTTAAGAACCTTTTTATTGTCCACATCTATAAATTTATTTGTTTTTGTTCATTTGTAGCTTTTTGTTTTATGTCATTCATAGAGTGAAATAATATGGTTTTTGTCCTTTTCTATCAGACAGCATAATACTCTTATAATCCAAACATGTCACAGATGACAATATATAATCTTTATTACGACTGAGTAATATTGTAACGGGGGTATCTGGCCAGATTGCTAGAGAGGTGGGAGAATCTCTGAGGTGAGAAAGAGCCTGCCTTCCCTAGTAGAAGAAGGGAAGGGCAGTAGGAGGAGGTTGCCCAAGACAACCATAAACAAGTTAGTGTGGTGTGTCAAAATGCATTGCCCGGTCAATGGAGCAGCACAGCATGACAAAGCAGAAGGAAGCTTGCACGGAGTATGCACCAGCCGGGTGAAAAATTTGGACAGAGGAAAAGGCCTTCTTACTTACTTCCTCTTGCACAGAATTTGGGGCCACGATTTTTGAATTGAGCATACCTGGAAACCGGTCCCTCTTTACTTCTCATTGCTAGCCCAGTCGGGGTTCAGGTGCCTGAGAATTCCTGGGCTGGCAGGCCCTTAAGACGGCTTGGTCAAGCAACAAACTCCCCAGCCCTCGCCAGGTGAGAAGCGGCTGCAGTGCTGGCGACCGGTGCGGAGCTGCATGGCCCTGCCCACTAGAGTACACGAATGCACCAGCAAGGCCTGGGTTGGAGGGATGGGGCAACAGTCTAAGAATAGGATGCTGGTGCACACAAGAGAGGTGCCTGAACCAGAATTATGACCAGGAGCTAGCTAAGCCGACTGGATGATCATACTGATCACAAAAAAACAGTGTTTTTATATGGGAGCGAAAATTCTAGGAGCATCTTTGAACTGATCTGGCAGAGTGGAAGGGCATTTTCCTTTGGGTATTTTAAAGAGAATGGACATTAGGCAGGAGCCCATTATTCTTCCAAAATTGTGCAGCTTTTAACTAAAAGACACCTTTCCTTTTTCACCAAACATCTGCCTCTGAAATTTATGGGCAGTGGGCAGAATAATCCCACCTGGCTATAAGGTAACAATACTATATATATATATATATATATATATATATATATATATATAGTATTCTACATATAGTAGTATATATGAGGTCTGTCCAGAAAGTATCCAGCCATGTAATATGAAAAAGAGAACTTTATTGAAGAAGATACAAGAAACATTGTATAAAAGACAGTGATGGATGCCTCTGTCTCCTTTGAAGTAGGCACCTTCAGACCCCACACAGTTCTCCCAATTGAATCATCTGCCCCATCATATTTTCCTGAATTTCATTGATGACCTAAAATCTTTTCGCTTTCAAAAGTAGTATTAGTTTGAGGAAAAGCCAGAAGTTGCAGGGCACCACATCTGGGCTGTAGTGGAGCTGAGTCACCTGGATGATTTGATGTTTCACCAAAAAATTCTGAATTAGATGTGATGCATGAGCAGGTATGCAGTCTTGAAGAAGCTGGCAATCACCAGTTGCCCATAGCTGCTGCCTGCTAAATCATCCGAATAGTTTCTGTGGAGGAATGTTCAAGCTCAATGCAAAATTTGATGCAGATTTGTTACTCTACTGGCTCAGTCATTTTCATTTTTAATGCAATGGCCACACAGTTCACATGCTCACTCAACAGCATATACTGATCCCATTGCGATAAAATGACCATAAAAATTATCCATTAAAAATTATCCAACAACTCATAGAATGTTTATAATGTACACTCAATCCTTTTTTGGTAAATTAAATTAAATCACAATTGTCAACCAGACCATTTTTATCTGTATGCCTACTGTTCCATACGTGTTCCCTCTACTATAACATTTAAATGGGGCTAAATTTGTTAGAATTTTAATTGGTGAGAATGGACTCACAGCCCAGAGAATCATATCAAGTTCAAAATGATTGATACACTAAGACTAAAAGTAATGAATCAAGTATATATGTAGAGAAACATGGCTAAGGGTTTTGGCTTTTCATATTCCAAACCCAGAAAACAGCCACCAAATAGCCAAAGCAATCCTAAGAAAAAAAGAATGGAGACACAGGTAACATACTACCTGACTTTAAATTATACTACAGAGCTATGATAATCAAAACATCATGTTATTTGCAGAAAAACAGACTCAGGTATCAATGGAAGAGAATTGAGAGCCCAGAAATAAACCACATGTATATGGGCAGATAACTTTTTACAAAGGAGCCAAAAATACACAATTGAGAAAAGAAAGCTTTTTTCAATAAATGATGCTGAGAAAATTGAAAAGATATCTGCCAAGAATGAAACTAAATTACTATCTGTCCCCATGTACGAAAGTTAATCCAATATAAACCAAAGGCCTAAATGTAAGATTTAAAACAATAAACTACATAGAAGACTGCATAGGTACTCAATTTATACACTTTGATTATAGAGAATATTTTATAAATTTGATCCCAAATGTAAGAGAAGTAAAGGCAAAAATAAATTAATGGGGCTAAAACAAAGTAAAGAGCTTCTATACAGCAAAAGAAACTGACAACAAAACAAAATGCAACTGACCATATGGGAGATGATATTTGCAAACAGCTTCCTCAAAGGATTAATATCTAAAATACATAAAGAATTAATAAAACTTAACCAAACAATCTGTCTTAAAAACATGGGCAAAGGACCTGAACAGACACCTCTCCCACGAAGAAATACAAAAGGCCAACAGGTTTATGAAAATATTTTCAACTTCACTAGGTATTAGGTAAATGCAAATGAAAACCACAATGAGATATTGTCTCATACCTGTAGAATGGGTATTGTCAACAAGGCAGGTAATAACAGGTGTTAGAGTGGTTCTGGAGAAAACGGAATCCTCATTCACTACTGATGGGAATATAGACTGGTATAGCCACTCAAAAAGCAGCCTGGCAGTTTCTCAAAATATAAGAATCGTTACTGTATGACCCAGCAATCACTCTCCTGGATATCTACTTGAAAAACTCGAAAACATACATTTGCAAAGATACATGCACCCTTATGTTCACTGTAGCATTATTTATCATGGCAAGATATGGAGAAAACCAACATGTTCTTCAATAGAGGATTGAATATAAAAGATGTGCTACATCTATGTATACTGTGGAATACCCTTTAATCATAAGAAAAGATAAAATACTGCTATTAATAGCAACATGGATGCACCTTGAGAATATTATAAAAAATGTCAGTTACCAAAAGCTAAAAAACATGATTTCACTCATATGTAGGATACAAAACTGAAATTTATAAACACAGATAGCAGTGTGGTGGTTACCAGAGGGAAGGGGGTGGGAAGTGGTAGGGGATGGAGGGAGCCTAATACATGAAAATGAAGAATGGTTTGACTTTCGGTGGTGGGCACACAGTGCACCATACAGATTTGTGTCATAGAAATGTACACTTGAAATCTACATGATCCTATTAACCAATGTCACTCCAATGAATTTTGTTAAAAAGTAAATAAACCCAATCAAGCTACCTATTTGAGCTTGTAACAGGAAAAACATAAAAAAGAAGAAATTATTTCAAACTTTTATTAAGAAACTGCCCTCCTTTATGTACTAAAGATTTTAATGTATAAAATTCCCAGGAAAATCAGCAGTGTGTGGGAGAAAGCTGAGTAAATATAAAAGGAAACAAGGCATCGTGATCTAGAATGAAAAGAAACAACACAGAAAACAGACCTAAAGTGATTTGAAACTCAACCAATTCAAAAACAAGAAATATAGTGGAGAGCAACAAGGGAAAAATTTAGGACAACTGTAATAGAAAAACAATATAAAAAGTATATATATATGAAATCCACAATATATCTCATCCTTGCACATCTGGTAAGGTGATACTGGTGCTGCTGGTCCAAAGGTGACACTTTGAGAACCACTGGCTTAAAGTATAGCATGTAAAAGGAGAACTGAAGATCAAAAAGGCAGCTAGAACAAAGAACTGTTGCTATAATAAAGTAACAATTACGCTGAAATAAACTTGAAACAGAAATTTAACTTTCAAATGAGTATCGAGGATAATTAAATAATAAAAACAATGAAAGCAAGAAAGAGAAAACTATAAAATAGACACATGAATAGTATAAAATAACATAAATTAAACAAATATATATAGGTCATAATATAATAACTATAACTGTATGTTCTCAATGCTGCAGTAATAGATAAATTTAATGAACCACATTAAAAATCAAACTATTTACAAGGAGAAATATAAAATATAGTTGTGCAAAAAAAAAAGAGTACAAAGCAATGAATCAAATTGCACCAAGAAAATTCTAGCCCCCGACCCCAAAGTCTGGTTTTTATATTAATCTAAAGCAAAATAACCTAGTTTTATACCTAGAAAAGTATAAAATATTATTAGTGAAAAGAAATAATGTAATAAAACACTCCATTTAATAAAGTAATAAACATTTTGGAGTGCATAAAATAATTTCAAAATATTTAAATTGTCTTGACAAAAATAATGGAAGAAATAAAAAAAACTGTTTTCAGAGTGAGAGATATTAACACAGCTCTCTTTCAGTTATTGATAGAATAAGGACACAAATGTCAGTGTGAATGAGAATGGTTTGATTAATAGAAATAAAAGAATAACACATTTGTTTTAATTGGCTATGTCAGAAAACATTGTACACCCCAACAGCAGAATGAACAGTTTCCAGTTATGCATAAATATTTACTCAGATTTACCAATGTTTAAACATATATTTTAAGCAAATATAAGATAATTTAAATAAAAATAACATTTTGTCAAAATAAGTGCTAGAAATTAATTGTAGAATGTTAAGTAAAAATTCATGATTGAAAATTAATGCATCAAAAAAATCATAATACAATCAGAAAATATTTTTAACTTAACATTAACAAGAATACCACATATCAAAAACACTGTAAGATGAAGCAAAGAGCATATTTAGAGGAAAAGTTAACCTGTAGCGCAGCTATGAAGAGTCTCTGGCATCATCAAAGAATGTGTTTTGTAGCGGTCCCCGGCTGTTTCACTGTGAATTGTACGCTTCAGCACTGCTGTTCATCTCTGATCATCAGACAGACAATAGTTTTCTAAAGATTCCTGACCTAGGTAGTGACCAAAAGTGCTTTATATTTTCCTTCAGTTTCATTAAACTTTCTATAGGCTTACTCTTTACTATGTCCCAACCTACCTGTTCTGAAAACACTTACTTTAGAAATAAAATACTTTAGAAAACTTGCAATTATAAATTACTTTCCTGCCCCTTTGAGATATAAATCTTCTACAACCCTGGAATGTTTTTTTTTACCCAGGATTTGGGTGCCCTTTGGAATGGTATCAATGAGAAAGATGGAACCCTATGTCTAAGTTTCTTTGGGAAGAAAGCAGCCTAGCTCAGCAGGAACAATTAGCAACTACACATGACCTCATCCCACTGACAACCTCTATTCTAGTCAATGTCCTCCCATACTTTGCCTTTAGCTTATCCCAGTATTTAAAAATTCTTCAACCTTTTGTTTCAGTGGAGTTGAGTTGAATATCTTTTCTCTATTTCAATAGTCTTAAACAAGGTCTTCTTTACCCTTGGAATATGTGTCAGCTAGTCATTGACTACCCTCATGCATTTAAACCTTTCGAGAGAATAAAGCATTTTAGGGAGACGATAATAATCATTAGCAAAAAAAAAAAAAAAAAACAATATCCACAGTTTGGAGAGCACTCCTGAGTCAAGTTTCCCATGATCCAAACCACGTAGAATCAAATAAGTGATAAAAAGATCCCAAAGAGAAGATGTTTCTTTAAGCCAGTGGCCTGTTTATGTATTTCATTTAATTATGTCTCCAGTTGGTGTTTATTCAGCAGGCTTATTGCTGAGAAGCTGAGGCACTGGATCTGGGCAGAATAATGGGATCGCCAGCATCTTTGCAAATCCAACAGTCAGTCGGAGGTTGGAGGGTGAATTACCCTGAGATTTTGAGCAATGGCATTCTCTTTATGAAAATAATACGTATATTTAAATAAAGTTTGTTTGGATGAGAGAGCGGCATGCAAGAAAACAGCTCAAGTCTGAAGGGCTTATGCAGGAAAAGTGAATCCGAAGGGTTCAGCAGGCATTGCCTGTGCATCTCATTGTCCTATAGGTTGTTAGCAGTCAGTTTCGGATCCCATTCCAAAAAATGTTAAAAATGATTAAAGAAGGCAATTTAGGTGATACAAACAAACTTCATTTAACACTTCATGAAGCGGACAGTCTCCGTTTGGAGAACTGCAAAATGGTGTGGAAGACAGAAAGCTTTTAATAGGATAAAGAATAAGGAACAAGGGAGTAAGTTAGAAAGCAGAGTTGGCTTGGCGTTTGGGGATTGGCTAATTGGGTAGACTGTATTTCCGGTCCAGTGTAATAGTTACAGGGATGCCAAGGTTATCTAAGTTTCAATTTGCGGATGTGACACCCTTGGCAAGAGCGGCTTCATCTTGTGCCTAGAAATTTATTCGAACACTTGTCCAATGTAATTTTTCTTTGACGGCAACAGGCAGCAGCAACTTCCTGATATTCTGAACCACAATTTACTGACAGCCTTTCTTAAATTTTGCTCCTGCAGTCCATCTGACAATTATGTGGGTATCTAATTCTCTAACTGAAATCTGTTTATTTTTGAAATCTCTACAGCACTATTTTATATCTGAACGCCAACTGAATCAAGAACTAAAGGAATTCAAGATCTTTTTATAAAACACTATCAAGCGTTATAGAAAGTCATTAAATTATAGCCAAATGGAAATAACTATCCAATATTTTATCAGTAATCAGTAGGATATATGAGGGGGGCCCAAAAATGTAATTTATTTATAAAAAATGTGTATTTATTCTTACATATTTAAACTTTAGTCACATTCAAAGTACTCTCCATTTAATGCAATATACGTATTTAGATGTTTTTTTCCACTGCTCAAAATACAACTCACAGAATGGGAAAACATATTTGCTGATATACCTGATAAGGGGTTGATATCAAATTATAAAGAACTTACAAAACAACACCAAAAACAAAAACAAAAAAATCCAATTAAAAAACAGGCAAAGGACCTGAATAGACACCTCACTAAGGAGGACATACAGATGGCCCATAGACATATAAAAAGATGCTCAACATCATTAACTATCAAAGAAATGCAAATCAAAACCACAATGAGATATTATCTCACAGCTGTCAGAATGGCCTTCATTAATAAATAAACAAACAACAAGTGATGGTGAGAATGTAGAGGAAAGGGAACCCTTTTGTACTGTTAGTGGAAATGCAGACTGGTGCAGTCACTGTGGAAAGAGGTATGGAGGTACCTCCAAAAATTAAAATAGATCGGTCTTTGACCTAGTGATCCCACTTCTGGGAATATATTGGAAGGGACCCCAAAACACTAATTTGAAAGAACATAAGCACCCTTATGTTACTTGCAGCATTATTTACAATTGCCATATATGGAAGCAGCCCAAGTGTCCATACATTGATGAGTGGATAAAACAACTACTGGACATTTACATAATGGAATACTACTCAGCGATAAAAAAAAAAAAAGAAGAAAGTTTTACCCTTTGTGTGGTATGGATGATCCTGGAGAACATTATGCTGAATGAAATAAGCCAGTCAGGGAAACAAGTAGCATATGATTTTAATCATATGTGGATTCTAATGAACAAAGTGAACTAATAAGCAAAATAGAAACAGATGAATAGAGAGCTAGATGACAGCTGGGGTGGGAAGTTAGTGGGTGGAAGGATTGAGAAAAGAAGTAAAAAGGCTCATGGACATGGACGACAGTGTGCTGATTGCACTAGTGGACTAAATGGTGATGGAAAAAATACAAATAAAAAAAGAAGCTACTTAAAGCCAGTCATTTCTCAATGTTCAAAAGAGTAAGGAGGTTCAATATTTTAGTATCTTATCTTAGTCTAAGAATATATTAAGTTGTTGATATTAGGAAAGAAGAATGTGATTCAAAAGAAAATTCCTAGTATGAATAGATGAGATTTGTCTCTTACTTAACATAGAAACTGGTTAACAAATATATTTTCTGAACTGTTTATGTTAATATCTAATGCTCTATTTCATCCACTTTTTTGTTATCAGACTGGGTATTTAAGGAATAACTTAACGTGTACCTCATCTACTTGATCTTAATAAAACACCAAGCATTTTCATTGTTAAGATGGGTGCAACAAGCACATACAAGACACAGAAGACCAGTAGCCAACTGTAAAGTTATTGTAAAAAAAAAAAAAAGGTCAACTAAAAATTTAAAAATTTCATCTTCTTTATCCTGATTTAACATATGATCAAATTTGTTTTGGTATGGTTAAATCATTGATTCTTCTTACACAGAGTATAAGTCTCCTCAATTGAAATATCAGCTCTTATTCATTTTTTGTTTTCAATTTCTTACTAAGTGCAAATCTCCATAAGCAAACACCAACCCATCCTTTATTTAATAAGCAGGTATTTATTATCACGCTCATGTATGTGCCATCTTATTGAGTTCTTTACAAGATACACAATGATGTAAAATTAAATAGGAATAGCTGTTTTGTGTCCATTTAATTTTAAACTTAGCCTTGTGAAGAAATTATAGATTATATTGAAGAATAGTTTGTTTTATTTTAGGATAATATAATGACATTTAAAATAGTGAAATATATGTTAGAATGAGTTTTCTAATGAAAAAAATCTGAATAAAGACTTGTTGAATATTTAAATAAAATTAAAACTATTAATGAGTATCTATCGTGTGTCAGACACTCTGTCAGCTACTTTTGATTAAAGAAGGAAAAAAATATATCTCACTTCACAAAACATTATTCTAAGGAAAGATAGTCATAAATAAATAACTATAATATAAATAGGTACCTATTATAATAGTTACTTATAAATTAAAAATACAATTCAACCTTATATTTTAAAAAATCACATACAACATAACACTTAAACTAGGATTTCAATAGAAATAGCAGTTTGAAAAGAAGTTGAAATGTGATGTAAATTTGGGGAAAAGAAAGGTGTTAAAATATTTAATGTATAGTAAAAAAAATTAAAAATAGTTGATACATATGGAATTAGTAGTAAGGTAAAAATAACTTACATAATTATCTTATATATTGATATAGCCAGTCTTATGTAATATTGAATCTCTTGTCATCCTTAGTGTATTTATAAATAATATTTTGACAATCGGGTAATATTTTTGTAATTGAGTCATATCAATTTCTTTCCTTTGCTTTACCTAGGGACCAGCATATACAGAATACATTGACTTTCTACTCAATACTTAGTGCATCTATTCTTGTGTAAAACTATAAGTATCCCTGTGTGAGGAAAAGGATAACATTTTTAGTGGATTTAAAATGATGAAAGACCTTTAGTTTGGATAA
Organism: Furipterus horrens; assembly: GCF_987537825.1. Classification (NCBI taxonomy): domain Eukaryota; kingdom Metazoa; phylum Chordata; class Mammalia; order Chiroptera; family Furipteridae; genus Furipterus; species Furipterus horrens. Next base: position 29,159,249 of record NW_028327182.1, on the reverse strand, counting down.
GCAGATACATAAGATTTTTTCATTTAGAAGGAATAACTTTGCAGTTTAAGAAGAAATAAACGGCCAAAAATAAAGGACATATATGAAATCCTTTATGCAGACAGAATACAACTAATCACAGAACTAGGAAAAGAAAAATGAGGACTAGTTTAGAAATGCATATTCTTGTAGCAATAAGGGCATGCACACATCCATGACTTCTATTGTTATAACCAATCTCCAGTGAAATTCTAAAACAAATTTATCTTTGGAAATCCTTTGTTTCATTTATGTTATTTATTGAAGAAATAACACCTTCATCTCCAAATGTTTCTTATCCTTATTAGGAATTTTTCATGGAAGATTTTTATGTCACTCAATTCTTCAGATTTATCTCCTTTTTTACATATTTCTCAGATTATTAAAAAGCAGCCACCCTCTCAATTAAAATCTAGACCTGCTGTCTCTCTACTCTAAGTTCTTAGTCTGTCATATAATTGGCTAGAATACATTTGATTTTAAAGAAGAAATTCTTTGAAGTGAGACATGATAAATATTTTTGGCATTTCTGTAAAAAAATGAGCTGCTTTTCTGTATCAATGACTTTTATCAAATATGAATTAGTGCTATATTGCATTAGTACTGTTTCCCACTATTATAACAAGTGAGTTCTTAATAAGGTAATTTTGTACTGTATTAGAAAAATTTAATATTCATGCACTTTAAAGAAACATTGTTAATATGATAGAAAGCTGCTAGGAGGAACAAATGATTTCATTAAAGCTTAAATAAAGCTCACTTTGCATTCTTTCCCCTCCTTGAATACCTGTATATATTAATCAGATGGTGAAAAAGGTAGATTGGGCCCTAGAGACTTAGATAGTACATAATTCGTATTCTCACTACAATCTGATGTCACCTTTCAGGCTCAAAATCTTTCTACAGTATTGTAATTGAAACTTCTTAGTACAGAAATATTTAGGATGTTTTCATTTAAGATTATTTTAACTTGCTCTACTTTGTCCTGGCCTTGCTAATTTTGTCTGTCATAACTGCAGGGAAAAAAAAAGAAAGAAACTTCTGAGTAGTACAATAACTCATTGAATCTTCATGCGTTCTGAGTCAATAAAATGATGACTCAAATTTCACATACTTTTAATGTGACATCTGCTTCATCAGTTGAAAGAACTATAACCCTCACTTTGAAGGTCTCCTAATGACACAGATCAAAATTTAATAGATAAGTAACTAAGATGAACATACTCTTCCTTTCCATGCAGAAAGAGAGCACTATTTTATTGGAACCAAATTAGAATGTAGGTTGGATTTTGTAGATTCTCAAATATTTTCTTTAATTTTGGTTTATTAAAATCATATGTAATTCTAAAAGTTAAAGTAAATTATTGGAAAACCAGAATGAGTAAGTATATTTTGTTTCAGATTTCATTGTAAAATATAAAAAATTAAGTTGCTTTTCTATCCATAATATTCAGAAGGTTATTTAGCCTGCATATTTCAAAAACTGCATAGCAAAAATGGAAGAAAATATATCAAAAATAAGTTTTATTTACTATCACAGAGAAAAATATTACTGAAACGCAATAAGGAATAAGCCCAAACAATGGTTATTTGACTTCTGGAGTATAGAAAACTTTCTGCAGAGAAAATATTAAGAAGTAGTCGTCGGCGGCGGTGGCGGCAGCCGTCCGTCTCGAGAGACGATGGTGTAGCTTCTTAAGAGTCTATCTGCACCACCGAGAATGATTGTGCAGTCCGACTCGGGAGTGACACGGTATCTGTCTCCTCCCGTGTTGAATCGACATCTTGCGGTGATGCTGAAGCTACAGAGCCTGGGCAGGGTGATATGGAGGGTCTGCTGTTGCCCATGCAGCAGATCCCCCCTCTCTTCACAGCTGAAGGGTCCAAGGGAAAGACGGAGTCAATACAGCTTGGCTTCAGGTGCGCCGCAGGAGTTGCCGGTATTGACTACAACGTCAAACCGCCTTAGGGACTCCGGCTCCGGATTTTCTGTCGGGGTTTACTCCCTTAGCCTTGCCCCTGAAGAGGTATGCCGCAAGGCAGCAGAGGTTTTTTGGAGTCAGAGTTTTCCTTCTCTGATGTGCCCTGACTGGAAGATCGAACCAGCGACACTTAGCTCGCAGGCCGACGCTCAATCCACTGAGCCAAACCAGCCAGGGACTAAGAAGTAGTATACACATGCTAATCATGGCAACAATACCTAATATTTAGATTTTGTGGAACGTTGCTTTTTAATCTGAGTGTATATTTAATTTTTTAATCTTTCATTTTTTTTCAAGATTTTTAATTCATTTTTAGAGAGAGGGGAAAGGCAGGAGAAAGAGAGGGAGAGAAACATCATTGTGTTGTTGCCTCTCATGTGCTCCCAAATGGGGACCTGGCCTGTAATCCAGGCATGCGTCTTAACTGTGAATCAAACTGGCAACCCTTTTACTGCGCCACACCAGCCAAGGCAGAGAGTATATTTTATGAAATCAGTAGTGCATGGTGTTTTTCCAAATTTTATAGCTGTGCAAATTTATTTTTCAACTACAATTTTGCATAAACATACAACCACACTACTGTGGTTATCAATCATTAGAGAACAAAGGAAAAGATAGAGTGTGTTGCATTCACAATGGTTCTGACCAGTTTGAGGTCCTTGGAACTCAATTAAAATAGGTCTTACACCTCTCTAAGTCAAGTAACACAACATAAGGTTTAAAAGTGTTAATTCAAAAGAAGTTTATTGCTTGTTTAGTACTATAACTAAATCTTTACCAATTATACACATAACATGTTCTCAAATCTTCCTATGGATGGTCAAATCCTCAGATAAAAAAAAAAATAATGATAATGGAATTTTTTTTTAAATTATTTATTTATTTATTTATTTTTTTAACGTGTTTTATTGATTATAATATTACATTTGTGCCAATTTCCCTTCCCTCTGCTCCCCTCCACCCGGTGGCCCCCCTCCCTCCAGTTGTCCCCCCCTTTTAGATCATGTCCATTAGTTGTGCATACAGTTCTTCTCAACCTCTCTCTGTCTATTCCATTCCCTCCTACCATGATCCTTAATGCCTATATCATCTCCCTCCCTCTCCCCATTCCCCCTCCCTGTTGACCTCCCCCCAATATGTTCTCCGTACCTATAGTTCTTTTTCCACTCTCGTTGCCTGTTTAGTTTGCCTTTGTTTCAATTCCCTAGCTTCTGTTGTTTCTTGTGATGCAGTTTTCATTTTAGATTTCATTGTCTTGATCCTCCTTTTTCTAAACCAGTCCCTTTAACATCTCATATAACAGTGGTTTGGATCTAAAGAACTCTTTCAGTTTTATTTTGTCCTGGAAACACTTTCTCTGTCCTTCTATTCTGAATGACAATTTCACTGGATAGAGTATTCGTGGTTGTAGGTTTTGGATTTTCATTACTTTGAATATTTCTTGCCAGTCCCTTCTTGTCTGTAGGGTCTCCCTTGAGAAGTCAGCTGATAGTCTAATTGGGACCCCTTTGTACATAATTCTTTTCTTCTCTCTTGCTGCTTTTAAGATTCTCTCTTTATCTTTAATTTTTGACATTTTGATTATAATGTGTCTTGGAGTGGTTCTCCCTGGGTCCAGTTTTTTTGGAACTCTCTGTGCTTCCTGGACCTGTAAGTCTATTTCCTTCCCCAAGTCTGGGAAGTTCTCCTTTATTATATTTTCACTAAATTTTTCAAGTTCTAGTTCATCTTCCTCGCTCTCTGGCAAACCAATGATTCTTATGTTGGGCCTTTTATAGCTGTCCCAGAGGTTTCTGATCCTCTCATCGTTGCTTCCCATTTCCTCTCTCTGCATTGGTTGACTGCTTGTTCCTTCTCCATATTCCGGTTTGTTGAAATGAACTCTGGATTTTTTTTCCTCACCATCTGTCTCGTATGTGGTTTTGTTCCTTTCGTTATGAGTGTTTTTCGCTTCTTTCTCATCTTTTTCCAGATCTTTTGTGAATTCTGTAAGCCACCTGGTAACAATGGCCCAGAACTGAGCCTCTGACAGGTTTCTTATCTGTTCATCTGTCAGGTTCTCCATCTGTTGCCTGGTGAGCTGTGCCACCGGGATTTCTATAGTTGTCTGCCTCATTTTGACAGATGCGTTTTGTTTTCTTGGGCCGGCTGTAGGGGGCAGTGCCTGTGTAGTCGTCACAACCCAGCGACCAGCGCCTGTCCGAGACCTATTTCGCAGCGCTGTGGTGCTTTCTTTGGCGGCGGGGGTCCAAGATGGATTCACACAGTTATTCCGCTAGGAGACCGGGATCCGTCCTCCCGCCCCCCTGGGCCTCACTGTTCAAGGCGATGTGGTGGCTGCTTTCCCCAGCGTTGGGGTCGTGAGCTGCCGGGGGTTCGACTGCAGCGGGGGTTGTTCTCCCCGCCACTGTCCCAGGTGCGACCGCAAACAGCTCCGTCCCCTTTCGCTTTTACCTTCCCAAAGGGCGCCGCTGGTTTATAACTTCATATGTTGGGCTTCCATGTAGTTTTATTTTCTGGAATTTCTAGTTATCCTTTGTTTTGAAGTAGTTGTATTCCTCTCTAGTTGTAGAGGGAGACCTAGCGCGTCCGTCTAAGCCTCCATCTTGGCCGGAAGTCCCGATAATGGAAATTTTTTAAAGAGCACAAATATTTATAGTTATTTAAACTCTTATTGGACTGGGCTTTTCTTCACTGTATGTTATTTAAGCTATTTATAAATTCTAGCCTAGAATAAAATTAATCTGACTATGACAAAGAGAATATTATTAAAAGACTACATTTTTTTTAAAGTTCTCATGAAGTATTTGAACTTTTTAAATTTCACAAATTGTTATGTCAAAATGTTCTATAGGATTTAAATAACCTACACCCAAAGTACTCTCATACACAGTGTTTTTCTCACCCACCATGAATTGACTGATGTTAATTGTTGATGCATGTTACCCAAGCTGTTTCTTTTCTAACTCTAAATGTCCTTATGTTTAAAGAAACTGGAAAGGTAATCTAAGTCAGAGTGCACATATTATTTATTTTAAGCTCCAGACAAATGTACTAAACAAATTGTAGAATTAATTCTATCTGTTGTAATGTTGAGCTTAACAAAATTAATGATTACATTTTAGAAGCATGATATCAAATACAAAAATGTAGAAATAGAAGACATAGCATAGAGAGAGGTAAGTATAGCATCTATTTAAAATAGAAACACAACAAATCATTAAATTATCATGAAGTTAAATTATAAATTTGATGTCTGACAGTTATGTAAAAGAAGTTACTACCCTTCCAGATCTTTTGTAATTTCGTTGTTAGGATAAAATTTTAAGTAAATAATACAGTATGAAGAAATAATGAAGTCAGATGAAGAATCCAGTCTATCTTATAATTCTTAAAGAATATATGAGTTAGGCATGTTCTTATTGATTTAGGTATTCATTTTGTAATTTTTTCAATTCAATCTTTAAAATACACATACAGTTTATGCATATATTGTTATTTTGGTTATTTATTTATGGTAAGTTGCTACAATTATAGCAAATTGTAGCATCTGTGGTTTCATTTATTGTGTCGAAGAAAAGTGATTACTGTATTATGAAGCAGCCATACTCTAGAGTATAACAAAGCATGAAATACGACTAGGTTGAGCAAGTTCTTATTTTCCAGAGATGTGGTTTTCTCTGAGGAGCCACATCTTGTAGTTACCAGATGTTCCACAATAACGGTAACTCTAGAGTTGCTTAGTTGTTATAACAAGACAATTTTACTACACAGAAAAAGATAGGCATTTTCTCTGCTGAAAGAAAGTGAAATTGGTAATTTGAAAGCAAGTTTCAACTGAGCTTTGTGGTTTACATTCATTAATGTATCCCATTAGAATATTAGCTGGCCAATCAAGTCCCCTTCTTATCCATTTTCTCATCTATGCCATATGTCTAGGTTATAAAAACACATTCACTTTCATTTTGGCTACTATGTAATCTACATTTGAAAAGAAGCTGGTCTTTTCTGTTAGTCCCCAAAGGTTTGGAAAATAAATTTTATTATTTTAAGAATTTTTTTGTGCGTGTGATTTGAGGTTCTTAGGAAAACAATAAATACAACTGTGATAAATTACTTCATTTTTTAAGTATATTTTATTGATTATATTGTTACAATAGTTCCAATTATTTCCCCTTTGCTCCCCTCCACCCAGGACCCTCCCTCCCCCAGCAATCTCCTCCCCAAGTCCATGCCTATGGGTTGTACATACAAGTTCTCCCGCTTCACCCTTTCATATATTCTTCTTCCTTTTTTTAAAATAAATAAATGATTAATTATTTTAAAAATAAAAAATAACAATCCCTCCCTCTCAGACTTAAGACCCTTTATAATCTTATAAAGGACAATGGGCGAAGGTTTTGAGCTCCTCTAGCTGGTTCAAGCTGGACATGGTCGTTGTCCTACCTACCCTTGGGTCCAGAAATCCCTAATAAGAGTGAGGGTGTGGAGGGGACGGTGGCCTTCCCACTTGGGGAAGGATCGTGCAGACTCCAGGTCAGTTGGCTGTCTCTGGACAACAGCGTGCTTGGTTTAACAGGCTGGCATCCTTCTTGTATTCTGGGGGCAACAGATTTGGCAACAGGGTCCAAAGACATCATTCAATCTATAACCACTAGATGACAAAAGACAGGGATTAATTTTTCAATGTCCCACATTAGGGGAAAAAAAGGGCTTCTTTGAAGGAAGGTGTGCCAGGTACATCTCACCTGTCCAAAACCCTTTTGTCCATTATACTTAGTTTGGGCTGAGAGAATTATTTTAGGTTTCCCCCTCTCAGACCTCTGGGCTCTTTCTGTCCAAGCCATTAGAATAGAAAAGAGAAACCAGTTTTAAAGTGAAGCCCAGAGACCACTCCATTCTTCACCAACCCAGCCACTTAGTTCAGACAAACTGTTGAGTATCAGGAGGCAGCAATGCAGACAGGATTAAGTGAGGCTTATACTTACAGACAATCACTCAGGTAATGAGATCATAGGCTTATACCATTTTAAACAGAAAACACATGTTAATTTATGTAACATAACCCACAAACAAGTCTCTAAATCTGTAAGACTGTCTTATTGGAAAGACATCCAGTTGCAAGGCATTTGACATTCTTCTTGCCTGTAAATTAAACATATTTGATAATACCACAGACATAGTTTAACTTTCAAATGAAAACATATTTTAAATGAAAAGAAACTTTAAAGACGGTTAGCTGCACTACTTTATAGTCTGCCACTGAGCATTGTGATTTTCCTTGAATAACAATTTTTCTCCCTAAAATTACCCTCTTTGTCATTAAAGGGACTGCATTAAGTCCATTTTTAATTTATCCTGTTCATTTGCATAGACACAACAAGAGCAGAAAATGATCACTTATGATCTTTAGTTCTGCTTTGCTGGAACTTACACAAGGAACATTTAGGGTGACTTTCAGTCTGCCCTTCAGAGCACAGAAGCAGAACCACTTAACTGGCATTCAGCCTTGCCTGTAAACACCTGTCTTTTCCAAGTTCTTCTGGTTTCCCATTGTACCTTAAGGTCCCTTCTAGCCATTTTTCAGGAAAATAACCTTTATTTCTTCCCTGGAAAGATTGCTGTGGACCACACAACCAACCAAGGTACCAGGCCTTTTATCTCGTGGGCTTTTATTACCTTTGAAAGTCATTCCCAGTTCCTCATGGCTTTTTGGTAACAACCAGAGCCCAAGCATGTCTCCTTTAGGCATGACATTCCAGTCAAAGTCTTCGTAAAAAAAAAAAAAAAAAAAAAAAAAAAAAAAAAACCTCTATTAACAACTGGTCTTATTAGTTTTATGCAAAGAAACTTATGTCATTACTTACTTCTTTAGAATGCCAAATTCTGGAGGGATCAGATAGGGAGAAAAATATACAGTGTGAAGGAAAATCCTTGTCCTTCTAATATTCACTGAACTTGCATTTCCATTCTTCATATTTTCATTTCTTCCCCACTAAAATTTTTTTGTTTGTTTTTCCATTACAGTTTTCCCACGTCTTTCCCCCTCTTGCTTCTCTGCATTCTGCCCCTCCTTCTCCCACATTCAGCCCCCACCCAGTTGTCCATGTCCATGGGTCATTTATACATATTCTTTGGCTAGACCCTTCCCTTTCTTACCCCCTTTTCTTCATGCCATCTCCCCATTTGTTACTGTTAGTTTATTCCTTCTTTACATACCTCTGGTTCAATTTTGCTCATTTGTTTGTGTTGTTCATTAGTTTCCTGTAATAGGTAATAGCATAAGATATTTTTCCTTTGTTGCCTGGCTTATTTCGCTAAGCATAATTCTCTCTAGTTCCAATCATGTTGTTGCAGATGGTAGAAGTTCCTTCTTTCTTTCAGTACTTATTCATTGTCATTTTCCCCCTTTGTACTCGTGTTCCTCTCTATCTCTCTCTGTTTCTTCATCTTCTTAAAGCAAACCCTTTAGCATCTCTTGCAATGCTGGTTTGGTGGATATGTATCATTTTAGCCTTCTTTTGTCTTGGAAACTCCTTATTTCACCTTTCATTTTGAATGAGAGTCTTGCTGGGTAAAGTATTCTTGGTTGTAGGCCTTTGTTTTTCATTGCTTGGAATATTTTTTGCCAATCCCTCCTGGCTTGTAGTGTTTCTGCTGAGAAATCTGATGATAGCCTTATTGGAGCTCCCTTGTATATTATTAGTTGTTTCTCTCTTGCTGCTTTTAGGATTCTCTCTTTGTCTTTCAATGTTTCCATTTTGATTATGATGTGTCTTGAAGTGGGCCTGTTGGGGTTCATCTTCATTGGGACCCTCTGTGCTTCCTGGACTTGTGTGACTCTTTCTCTCCTCATGTTAGAAAAGTTTTCTCTCATTCGTTTTTCAAAGAGGGTTTTCTATCCCTTGCTCTTCTTCTTCTCCTGGAATTCCTATGATATGGATATTATTACGTTTCATGTTGTCCTGCAGCTGCCTTAGAACCTCTTCATTCTTGTTCAGTCTTTTTTCATTTTGTTGACTGTCTGGGAGTTTTTGTCTACGTTGTCCTCCAGCTCGCTGATCCGATCCTCTGCTTCCTCTAGCCTGCTTTTAATTCCTTCTATTGTGTTCTTCAATTCAGAGACTGTATTCTTCATTTCCTCCTGGCTTTTATTGATAGCTTCTATGTCCTTTTTGATGCTGGTGTAATTCTCACTAAGTTCCTTGTAGTTTTTCTGGAGTTCCTTGTAGTTTCCGTTGAGCTCATTGAGCTTCTCCATAATCCATGTTTTGAATTCCATATCTGATAGTTTGCTCCCCTCTATTTCATTTAGCACTCTCTGGGGATTCTACCTTTTCTTTTGATGGGGGGTTGTTTCTCTTTCTCCCAATTTTTGTGATTCATATTGTTTGTTGGTGCTTCTTAGAATGATCTGCACTTCCTGGATCTGCCCCTGGTGGCATCAGATCCTGTACCAGTCTGGGCCTAGGCAGCCTGTTGGAGACTTCCAGGGATCTACTGCCTTTCTCTGACTTCTTTAGTTGTTAATCTATTCAATCTGTGATTAGCCATCAGGCTTAAGGACTGTGGGTGTGGCAGCTTAATTCCTGTAGGCAGGGCTTTAGCTTCCCCTCAGGCTGACGCCACTTTGAGGGGGGGAATGGTCTGCCTGCAGTACTGGGGATGAGTCAGCACTGGGACCCGGTCGGATGCCTCCCCAGCTCTCTCCTCAAACCCACACACCAAACTCTCCCCAAACATCTCTAGTCCTCTCTGCCTTCCCTCTGCTTGAGCCCAGGGTAAGTGGGGGCCAAAATATTTTTGTATGTGATCCACTTAAGAGCTCTTTTTATCCAGCTATTTCTCTCTGTCTAGCAATAAACCCTGTTGACATAAGTTTCTTTGCATAAAACTAATAAGACCAGTTGTTAATAGAGGTTTTTTTTTTTTTTTTTTTTTTTTTTTACGAAGACTTTGACTGGAATGTCATGCCTAAAGGAGACATGCTTGGGCTCTGGTTGTTACCAAAAAGCCATGAGGAACTGGGAATGACTTTCAAAGGTAATAAAAGCCCACGAGATAAAAGGCCTGGTACCTTGGTTGGTTGTGTGGTCCACAGCAATCTTTCCAGGGAAGAAATAAAGGTTATTTTCCTGAAAGATGGCTAGAAGGGACCTTAAGGTACAATGGGAAACCAGAAGAACTTGGAAAAGACAGGTGTTTACAGGCAAGGCTGAATGCCAGTTAAGTGGTTCTGCTTCTGTGCTCTGAAGGGCAGACTGAAAGTCACCCTAAATGTTCCTTGCGTAAGTTCCAGCAAAGCAGAACTAAAGATCATAAGTGATCATTTTCTGCTCTTGTTGTGTCTATGCAAATGAACAGGATAAATTAAAAATGGACTTAATGCAGTCCCTTTAATGACAAAGAGGGTAATTTTAGGGAGAAAAATTGTTATTCAAGGAAAATCACAATGCTCAGTGGCAGACTATAAAGTAGTGCAGCTAACCGTCTTTAAAGTTTCTTTTCATTTAAAATATGTTTTCATTTGAAAGTTAAACTATGTCTGTGGTATTATCAAATATGTTTAATTTACAGGCAAGAAGAATGTCAAATGCCTTGCAACTGGATGTCTTTCCAATAAGACAGTCTTACAGATTTAGAGACTTGTTTGTGGGTTATGTTACATAAATTAACATGTGTTTTCTGTTTAAAATGGTATAAGCCTATGATCTCATTACCTGAGTGATTGTCTGTAAGTATAAGCCTCACTTAATCCTGTCTGCATTGCTGCCTCCTGATACTCAACAGTTTGTCTGAACTAAGTGGCTGGGTTGGTGAAGAATGGAGTGGTCTCTGGGCTTCACTTTAAAACTGGTTTCTCTTTTCTATTCTAATGGCTTGGACAGAAAGAGCCCAGAGGTCTGAGAGGGGGAAACCTAAAATAATTCTCTCAGCCCAAACTAAGTATAATGGACAAAAGGGTTTTGGACAGGTGAGATGTACCTGGCACACCTTCCTCCAAAGAAGTCCTTCTTTTCCTTAATGTGGGACATTAAAAAATTAATCTCTGCCTTTTGTTGTCTAGTCGTTATAGATTGAATGATGTTTTTTAACTCTGTTGCCAAATCTGTTGCCCCCAGAATACAACAAGGATGCCAGCCTGTTAAATCAAGCATGCAATTGTCCAAGGACAGACAACTGACCTGGAGTCTGCATGATCCTTGATCCTTCCCCATGTGGAAAGACCACAGTCCCTCCCACACCCCCACTCTTATTAGGGATTTCTGGACCCAAGGGTAGGTAGGACTACGACCATGTTCAGCTTGAAGCAGCTAGAGGAGCTCAAGACCTCACCCATTGTCTTTTATAAGATTATAAAGGGTCTTAAGTCTGAGAGGGAGGGATTGTTATTTTTTATTGTTAAAATAATTAAATAATTAATTACTTAACAAAAAGAAGAAGAAGAATATATGAAAGGGTGAGGCAGGAGAGCTTGTATGTATGACCCATGGACATGGACTTGGGGGTGGATTTTTGGGGGAGTGTGGTGCTGGACGGATGGAGCAAAGAAAAAAAAATTGGAACTATTGTAACAATATAATCAATAAAATATACTTAAAAAAAAAAAGAAACATGTCATTACTTACGTCTTTAGAATGCCAAACTCTGGAGGGATCAGATAACAAGAAAAATATACAGTGTGAAGGCAAATTTTTGTCCTTCTAATATTCACTGAACTGACATTTCTGTTCTTCATATTTTCATTTTTCCCCCATTAAAATTTTTTTTTCCATTACAGTTGTCCCACCTTTTTTCCCCCTCTTTCTTCCCTGCTAAATCATTTCATTTTTATCTTTCTTCTACTATCATTTCTTTGTATTTCGTGGTGACAGTGTGAAGTAACACATGCTGTGAACATTAATGTCTATGAAGTGCTTTATACATACTCACCATACAAGTTTGAGTGTATGTCACTTCCAAAATTATGGGTAAAAGAAATTATAAATCTATTGATCTGGAGAAAAAATAAATGATGTGATTTAGATAGTGGACACATATCATAGACACATAATGGAAGAGTTCCCATATTTAATTCTTATAAATACACTTCCTTTTAATGTCATTTTAGTATTAAGAAAACTGGGTGTATTATTATCTTGGGATAAAATAGACTAGAAAAGGCCAGGAAGAACATTACTTGGAGGATGTTCAGAGGAGGTTCTTCTGTTGCTGGACATATGTACTGTCTCAGCGATTTTGTAAAGAACACTGGTAATATCTATTTAAAGCATAACGATACATTAAAAACCCCTGTGGTTAGATATCATAAAAATAAGTAAAAAACATGTATAAAAATGGTGCATTATAATATGTTTGATACATGCTTTTTTCCTTTCATAAAAACTGAAGTGAAAATAAATGTCCAACAATAGGGCAATGATTAACACTTATTCATCCCATAATATATACATTCATTAAAATGAAAGTGTTAGAATTATGTCATTTAAGCTAAAGACATTTTTCCAAGATGCATTAAATAATATTTAAGTAAGTGAAAATATTACAATAATAATTTTAAAAGTACTGATGTGTGTGTTTAGATATTGTAAAAGCACACAAAATAACATGGAAGGATATAGTAAGTCATAGATGAAGGGTAGGTGTTGGCCAAAGTGAAGGCAAATGTGGTTAAAAAAGAAGGAAAATAAATATTGAATTTTAAAGTTTTACGTAAAATTTTAAAAAGAAAATACAATATTAAATCAACTGATTTAACCTTGGATGACCTTGGGAAACCAATACTACAACAAGTAAAACTATATATATGGGGGATGACAGTATTATCTGCAACCTTGATGTCTATAACCTAGAAAGCTACAAGCTCCCCTCTCCCCTTGAACACTCAGCCTTGAGGACCCCTAGACAAATCTTTTCTTATAATAGGGAACAGGCATGATGCCTGCTTATGGATGAATAGCAGATTTTGGGGCCCTGCCAGTCTGCTGAATGATTCAATAAAGTCAACCACATCTTCCCACCTGAACCAGAAGTCAGCTCACTTCTTGGTACCATAAAGCATGCTCCCACAGCTCCTGATTGTTACTCTATTCCAGAGGGTAGTTCCCATGTGACCATGCACTGAATATGAATAGCTGAATAATTTTAAAAATCTTGTAATAGCCATAAAGGATTTTTACAGCAAAAATTTTGAGGGTATTAAATATATTTATTATTTTTATTAAATTAGATTTTAATACAAATAAATAATTTTGCAAGCTATTATTTTAGGAGTTTGCCTGTATAAATTGAGTATGTATACAATATAGTTATTTCCCATTGCCTGTATTTTTAAATTATCATGAAAGTGTATTTTCTTTGAAATTATTGAAATAATTGGTAGTTTTTATTTAAAATGGAAAGAAAAGAAGTGTTGTTAATAACTATAATATGTTTTTCATTATATTAAAATACTAAAATAAATATCCCATTTCATCTTTTACCAAGAGCAAGGAAGGATGAATGAGGAGGGAGGGGGAAGAAGGAAGAGAGGAGGGGAAAGGAAAAGAGAAGAAAGAAGATACCATGAGAAACAGGGTGACAGAAAAAAAGATCCTACCTAAAATTTTATTCATAAATTTCAAAAAGCAAAACTGATGGAAAAGTAATTGTGATTTTTTTCGAGTAATAGGATTTCCTCTTCATGAGAGTCACCGGATAATGTTTCCAGTCATACATAAGGGCGTTTTTCAGAGACTACACAAATGATTTACTATTACCATTGATCTTGCTGTCAGTCAATGCTTGCACTAAACACAGAAGAACCAGTCTTTATAAGATGGACTAGTGGCAACTAAATTGGTAATTAAAGTGTGGCTGTACACGTATAACCTGGAAATGTAAGCATTCACCAAGGGACCAACAGAAGGAGATTGCTATGGTTTACATTAGCATGCAATTTGGAAGTGAGAGTTTTGAGTAAAGGAATGTCCAGAGGATATGAATAGACAGATGTTAAAATGGAGACACAAATTTCACAGAGGCCAAGTATTCAAGAATTTAGATGAAGGACAAATTCATATTTGTGTAGAAACCACATTTTAAAGGAAGAAATAAAATACTGTGGACATCTAATCTGCACATATCTGACTACTGTCATTACTTTTCATATCCAACACCATAGAAAACCCTTTACTATAATCAGCCAGTGAGTGGAGATTTTTAAAGAGTCACTTATTCTGGGATATTTCCATGCATTTATCATATAATTTATGTAAAAACAAGCACTTGTTTGGACTACATGCTAAGAGTGACATCCAAGTCATATAAAGTAGTCATTTAAGACATCTCAACATGCATGAACCCCAGATACAAACAAAAGACTTTACTATTTTATTAACTCCTTTTTTTTCCATTATGAAGAAAATGGCATACTTAAGACATGCATTTCAGTAAAAAGTTAATGTTATTAACTGAAAAGTTCCACAAAACTTTGCAATATAAGACTATATAATTATAAATCTCTTTCCCACCTAACAAAAAAAAAAAGATATACCAAAATTCCCAATCTTATGAATGACACAGAAACATCACATCACTATTGATCCAAGTTATTAAAAGTAATATAAGAAAATACTATAAACAACTTTATATACATAAATTCCACAACATAGATCAAATGATCCAATTTCTTGCAAGTTATAAAACTAACACAACTAATTCAAAGAATTGGATAATCTGAATTACCATATATTTATTAAAGAAATTAATTTGTAGTTGAAAACTTTATTAAAAAAAGAGTATTTGAAGTCAAGATTCTGTTACTAGATTCTACCAAACATTGTGTTTGGTAGAAACACTTCCAGAAAAGAAAAGTGAAATTACTTGCTAACATACTACAAGACCTGCATTATCCTAACACCAAAACCACACAAATATATCACATGAACACACACACACACACACACATACACACACACAGTTGATCCATTCATAAACCATTTGTAGAAGTGTTGATGAATTACTGGATGACTTAAGTGTCAGGGCTATTTGCCCATGTAGCTGACATATGATATTTGCCACTCTTGCCTATTACTGATATATCACTTCTATTTTCCTATAGATTGCTGCTATGCTAGCTCAACTTTATGACTCTAGGGCAGTGTTCTCAACCTTCCTAATGCCGCAACTCTTTAATATAGTTCCTCATGTTGTGGTGACCCCGAACCATAACTAAAGCATAGTGATTGATCACAAGAACAATATGTAATTATATATGTGTTTTCCGATGGTCTTAGGCAACCCCTGTGAAAGGGTCATTCGACCCCCAAAGGGGTCGCGACCCACAGATTGAGAACTGCTGCTCTAGGGTCTAATAGAATCCAGTTGAGCAGTTTGGGATATATAAATATTCCATGTCCCGTAGTCATTTTCCCCCTCTATATCAGAACTACAAGGCTAACTAGTGTTTTTAAAAATGTGCTTAAAAAATGAAAAGGTGCTTAATTCTCTTCCTCAGATAGCATGGCCTTGCTCCATAACCCTAGGAATTTGCACCCTGATTTCTCTAATTGGGGCTTGCAATGAATTCTACAGGCTATCTTATTATGTATACTAGAAGGTTATCTTCCAATACCCTAAGGTGTGCTAGGTTATATACTGCAAGTGGTATGGTTGCTTGTATCACAATCTGGTCTTGCTCCACCACACTCTCCTATAATAGGTAAAACTCAAAGTTGGCAGCTTTGCTTGTTACTTTGCATCAATAGCTAGCTAGGTGAAACAGTTTCTCTGTATGTGGAATGTGCTGACTCCAGAAGTCAAAGAGAATGTCCAGGTTTGTGCTAATTTCTTTTGTATTGTAGGAAATGTTAAGTGGGATGGCATAACATGAATGCTTGGCTTATCAAGCACCAAAAATAAGCATTATATAGTAGGAAATGTGCTAAATCCTTACCACTTCGAGTGAAAGGTACAATAACTTGCTGTATTTTGCTAAAATAAAAATATTTTAAATTAAAAAATTGACTTTTTTGTGTATGTTTCTATGGATGTTATTAATTTTGTGTAATAAATATCAAAGTCAGGATATGGAATTATTCAATTATTTACCCAAATTCCCTTTAGACACTTTCTTCTAATCCATAATCCTTGGCAACCACTGCACTATTTTTCATCACCATAGCTTTGTCTTTTTGAGAATGTCATATTGAAATCCTATAGCATGTGACCTTTGAGACTGGCTTCTTTCACTCAGAATACTATCTTGAGAGTAATCCAAGTTGTCACATTTATCAATAGTTCAGTCCATTTAATTGCCAAGAAAAGTTCTGTTGTATGGATATATTACAGTTTGATTACTTATTGATGAGTTAAAGGACATTTGAGCAATTTCAAGTGCATTTTTTACAGTTATGAATAGAGCTGCTATGAACATTTGTGTACAGGGTTTTTTTGTGTGAATACATGTTTTCATTTCTCTAGTGTAAATACATAGGAGTGAGATTGCTGGGTCATATAGTAAACATATTTATCTTTACAAGACACTTCAACCATTTTTCAGGGTGGTTGTACTGACTTGGAATTCTACTAACAGCATATAATATTTCCAGTTCTATTATCTCACCAGCAGTAAATAGCTGGCATGTCCTAAACCACTAACCTCTAAAAACTTCATTGCTGTGACATTCTGAATCTTTTAAAACTTTTATTTCCCAACCTACAGAGCACACATTTTCACTGACAAATCTCCTTTTGTTTCCTTTGCTCATTGCCAGTTATCATGGTGCTGTGAAAATATTCATATGGTTCATCACTTTGGATGATACTTTGCTGAGGATGAGATAAATAACATAGCTCTTATGTAAGACTAGCAATAAATATTGTTGTCTGCCTTTTGTTAATTAAACCTGTTTTTTGTACTTCTTCCTTATTGGATATGATAGAATATATTTGTTTAATAAATGGTCTCTGCATTATATCTGAGGTTATGTTATTCTGTTCTAGCAAATAAAACATATTTATCACTGCCAGTGAAATTAGGATTACTATTTGGTTGAGTTTCCTGAAGTTCATTGTTATCTTCTGATGTCCATCTTGTGTCTTTGGAGGGGAAAGACAGTGATTAAAGGGATCACAATGGGGAATGTAAAGGATCACAGTCATCCATCCTGGAATATTTATTTTTTTTTATTCAATATCCCGACCGGGGTGAGAGGTATCATAGATTCCTATATTGCCTCCCTATTGCTAGAACTCTTACTCCACAGACCAAGTAATCAATGTGGACATTCTACAAATCCTTAAGTATTTTCACTATATTTATACATTTGGGGACCACTGGATGGATCTGTGTACCTAGAGAATCTATTGTGAGCTCTACTTCAGCCATGTTATGCCTTCACTCTAACAGAGATATTTACTTTCTTTATGGTATTAGAATAGTGAGGGCAACATAGTAATTGCTTAATATGCCTGTATTATTTCAATGACATTTGTCACAAGATATCTGGTGCACATCCCAGACTGTTATTAAAGAGCTACAATGTCAGCTTAAAAACAAAGATGACTCCAGATGTGTATAAAATAATTTACCATTGTGCAATCTGACTTAGCTGGTAAATACTCCCAATTGTAGTCTTACATTTACTTCTAGTCTCTGTTTTTATTCCATGCCTCAATTTTAGGTTTGTGTTTCAATTAGCTGTTTTTACTCTCTGTTTTCCATCTAGTTTCACTTTATATTCTTTGCTTTCACTTTAAGAATATTTCAAAACCATGATTAATCAAAAGGTAAAGGATGTCACTAACAGTGGTATAATTATGAGAGTACACAGATGGCTTGTTAAGAGAAGAGGAAAAATAAAAAAGCCTGAGCAAAGCAGCAAATACTAACTTTCAAACTGGGAATCTTTCTCTTTATAAGTTCATTGCCAGCGAGCTGTGTATACAGAAAGCACACTAGCAGCTGTAAATGAGAATCAGAGGATTTTAATGAGACTGATATTCAAAATGTATTGATCTTTAAGCATAGTTATATATCTCTTCTGTACTGATATAATTTCAGTTTTCATTAGACATTAAAGTATATTTTACAGAAATCATTGCAGTGAACAACAACTCAACCAAACAGTACTGATTTCAGCAGGTGTTCTTAAGAAATCTTTTTAAAAATCTAGCAAAATATATTTTATTCTTAATTCTAAAAAATTACAGTGACTGTGAATACAATGTCATTGAGTAGTTAATGGTATCAGATGATAAGAAGGACAAGAAGTTTTTATCTATTTGGGAGTAATTGAATGAACATAATGAGAATATGGCTTTAACGTATTATATTTTATAGAATTGTAAATTGTAAAAACTACTTTCATAAAATGCTTTCATTTTTTTTTTACCTATATAGCCCTTAAGTTGACCTTTAATTCTGTGTTCTCATTTTAATGGTAATGCACATATATACATAAGCATGTCATATGACCCATCAGATGGCACCTTCACAGCTGAAGAGTGTCATGAAATTCCACTGTCAATTATAATTCAATCTATCATGGTTCGACTTCATATATACTACATTAATTGTGTGAGAGATTATAAGAAAAATAAATTTATTCTAAACAAGTTACACTCAAAAAACAGTAATATTTCATCCATGCCTTTGCCCATGACATTTCCACAAGTGGGCTGATCTTCTGATAAAATGAATATATATTACAGTTAAACAACTGAACTTTCAAGGAAGATGCAAGAAAGAAAGCTCTTACTCCTTATTTCTGTTAACTTGGCCATAATATCTATTGGCTGACATTAGGTGTTTGTGGTAATTCATTAGAGCAGATCAACAACATTTTTAAACAATTTCCAACTTTCTCAAAAAAAGGACATGCTGTTCTCTTATCAAATATTTCTTTGAATGATGAGAAGAAAGATAGGCTATCAAACCCAGTACAGTAAAGATTAAAGAAGAACGATGATCTGGTGTTTTGTTGTTGTTGCTGCTGTTATTGTTTTGTTTTGTTTTCAGTATCACTGAAGGTTGTGGGTGGGAAAAACTATTTGGCTCAGGTGTCTTCAAAGGCCAAGCATAATTTCTTTGACAAGTAAAATGACTCTTAATGAATGACATCAATGTAAAAGGCATGCCCCCCCATAGGAAATTTATTTTAGATAATATAAATTATTTAAAAAATAAACTTCAACCTTCATTTAAGTGTTGTCACTTAGAAAACAACCACATAATAATAACAAGGTAAATTAGAATCCATATATCTAAAGTTTTAATGACCTTCATAAGTGGTACCTAGCCCCTCTATATGTATCCTTCAGAAATATATTGGTCAACATTTTAAAATTAATCTATATTAATTAATAATTCTTATTTTTATATTAAGTGTTATTTTTCATGTAGTTCTTTTTTAGTGTTTTAATATCACTTATAATCACTTTCATATTGAATTTCAAATTCTTCATTTTCCAATGATCACTATCATTTAATCATATCCTCTAGCATTACTTCTTTCCATGCTTCCTAACTTTAACCATGACACTACAAATACTTCACCATTTTCTTTAGCTTTGCTATTATCCCTTACATCTCTTTAAACTAAAATCACACCTCCTTTTCAATTGTTCAATTTCATAGGTTAGCATTTCCATTGTCCCCGGCATGCTTTTCTTTGCAATTATTCATTTGCTTTGCCAGCTACTATTTCCATGAAAAGATTTA